>NW_026919011.1:0-15430 GCF_032062105.1 Saccostrea cuccullata | reverse complement strand
GATATTGAACCCTGTTGAATTTAGACATGGATTTGATTCATTTTCCCTCTGAGATGTATATTTTTCGTAAATATAATATATATACCAACTGGTGCAGACAGTATTAAGACATGTTGTAAGCCTTTACAAAAAATATAAGAAGATATTAAAACGGAAAAAAATTGTATGAAGTTTTTTGTAGAAACATATAACGTAAATGTAAGGCACTGAATATTTCCTCATCTTGAGATATTTCTTCACTTTGAAAATAGTTTTCAGGGGAAAAAGACAAGCTCTTTTGTCTGACCAACAAAAGCTGAACATTATAATAATGAAATATAAAGGACCTCTCTTTAGTTCGATTGGCTCCCCTACCTCCTCCACCACCCGTTCCCCCTCTTTTTAGCTCACCTGAGCCGAAGGCTCAAGTGAGCTTTTCTGATCACATTTTGTCCATCGTCCGTCCGTCTGTCCGTCCGTCTGTCTGTCTGTCCGTCTGTAAACTTTTCACATTTTCGACTTCTTCTCAAGAACCACTGGGCCAATTTTGACCAAACTTGGTACAAAGCATCCTTGGGTGAAGGGGAATTTAAATTGTTAAAATGAAGGGACATATCCCCTCGCAAGGGGAGATAATCAAGAAAAGACAAAAATAGGGTTGGGTCATTAAAAAATCTTCTTCTCAAGAACCACTGGGCCAGTAAAGCTGAAACTTATGTGGAAGCATCCTGGGGTAGTGTAGATTCTAAATTGTTCAAATCATGACCCCCGGGGGAAGGGTGGGGCCACAATGGGGAATCAAAGTTTTATATAGAAATATATAGGAGAAATCTTTGAAAATCTTCTTCTCAAGAACCACTGGGCCAGAAAAGCTGAAACTTATGTGGAAGCATCTTGGTATAATGTAGATTCTAAATTGTTCACATCATGACCCCCGGGAGAAGGGCGGGGCCACAATGGGGAATCAAAGTTTTACATAGAAATATATATTGGAAAAATCTTTGAAAATCTTCTTCTCAAGAACCACTGGGCCAGAAAAGCTGAAACTTATGTGGAAGCACCCTGGGGTATGTAAATTCTAAATTGTACAAATCATGACCCCTGGGGGAAGGGCGGGGCCACAATGGGGTATCAAAGTTTTACATAGAAATATATAGGAAAAATCTTTGAAAATCTTCTTCTCAAGAACCACTGGGCCAGAAAAGCTGAAACTTATGTGGAAGCATCCTGGTATAATGTAGATTCTAAATTGTTCAAATCATGACCCCCGGGAGAAGGGCGGGGCCACAATGGGGAATCAAAGTTTTATATAGAAATATATAGGAAAAATCTTTGAAAATCTTCTTCTCAAGAACCACTGGGCCAGAAAAGCTGAAACTTATGTGGAAGCATCCTGGTATAATGTAGATTCTAAATTGTTCACATCATGACCCCCGGGAGAAGGGCGGGGCCACAATGGGGAATCAAAGTTTTACATAGAAATATATATTGGAAAAATCGTTGAAAATCTTCTTCTCAAGAACCACTGGGCCAGAAAAGCTGAAACTTATGTGGAAGCATCCTGGTATAATGTAGATTCTAAATTGTTAAAATAATGACCCCTGGGGGAAGGGTGGGGCTACAATGGGGAATCAAAGTTTTATATAGAAATATATAGGAAAAATCTTTGAAAATCTTCTTCTCAAGAACCACTGGGCCAGTAAAGCTGAAACTTATGTGGAAGCATCCTGGTATAATGTAGATTCTAAATTGTTCAAATAATGACCCCCGGGCGAAGGGCGGGGCCACAATTTGGAATCAAAGTTTTACATAGAAATATATAGGAAAAATCTTTGAAAATCTTCTTCTTAAGAACCACTGGGCCAGAAAAGCTGAAACTTATGTGGAAGCATCCTGGTATAATGTAGATTCTAAATTGTTCAAATAATGACCCCCGGGCGAAGGGCGGGGCCACAATTTGGAATCAAAGTTTTATATAGAAATATATAGGAAAAATCTTTGAAAATCTTCTTCTCAAGAACCACTGGGCCAGAAAAAGTGAAGCTTATATATATAGAAGCATTCTAGGGTAGTGTAAATTCTAAATTATAGGAATCATGACCCCCGGGGGAAGGGCGGTGCCATTATAGGGAATCAAAGTTTTACATTGAAATATATAGGAAAAATCTTTGAAAATCTTCTTCTCAGGAACCACTGGGCAAAAAAAGCTGAAACATATGTGCCCATGGAAGGATCATGGGTTAGTGTAGATTTCAGAATGTCTAAATTACGATCAGTGGGGTAGGGTGGGGATGCATTATGTATAACAAGGGGGAAATCTGGTAAAGAACAGAATGGTCAAAGCTTCGCAGGTGAGCGATGTGGCCCATGGGCCTCTTGTTTGATGACATGCTTGAAATTTTAATACTTTAAAACCTATGATAACATCAAATCGGCCTGCTATAAAGTGTATGCATTTGCACAGTAGCAACGAACCGATGACAAGGAACTGAATTTTCGTATCTTCTCTTGACAATGGACAAATATTAAATATAAATCAATTTTTTCCAGTTTAATTTTTTCTTTTTTTATAGGCTAACATATATTATAATAATACATTTACTAAAAATAAACATCTCAGAGGGAAAATGTATCAAATCTTAATGTAATTCCAACAGGGTTTAATATTGCTAACGCAACCTCTTCTTTTTTTTAAACGGCTGAAATTCATTTAAACAATAAAATGCTTTCTTTGTTTGTTGTTACTGGAATGAACGGAAGCAGCTGTTGCAGAAAAAATACATAACCCGCGTAAGCGGGTTATGTAAATTTTTTCTGCAATAGCTGCGACCGTTTATTCTAGTAATAACAAACAAAGAGAGACATTTTATTGTTTATATTTATATCTGTTTAAATAATCAATTAAAGTAGGATTAAAAAGATTAATTATTGTATTAATGATGCAAACGTCTTTATACGTTTCATTGGTGGAACAGCCACTGATTAAGAAATCTGTACAGGCGACATGCCTACTGTAGTTTATGCAGTGATGAACGCAATGGGGTTTCTTAAGAAACTAGTGCTAATTGTAACGGGGACCGTTACAGATGTTCCCCAAACGCTCCCCAACTCCCTTTTGGTGCCATATTCCTTGTAATCTCTATCAAATAAGAATTACTTTATGGAATTTAGACTTAATCAAGTCCTTCCCAGAAAAATACAAAATATATTTTAAAATAGGCATTGCACGCGTGTTCATGTGCATAAAGACCATATTATCTTGTATACACTATCTTAAATTTTAATATACTTAATATCAAAGCATTTAATTTAAAAGTATTAAAAAATACACTCATTCGAGTGTATTTTTAATTTTACGTGCATGCACGTGCAAAATGACTAAACCTTCTTGTAGGAGTCCCTTATATTTATCTATGTTCTAAATTCCATCCTGTTTGGTTGAAAAACAAGGGAGTTATGGCCATTTGAAGTTTCAGCCAATCAGATTGCAGCACACATGCATGTGCGTAATTTCATAAATTTTTATCTCTATCATATTGAAGGATATCTAAATGAATGACTATATTTTAAAATTCCAAACATTTCGTCAAAAAACAAAGGAGATATAGCCATGTAAAGTTTCATCCAATCAGATTGCAGCACGTTCGCATGCGCATGCTTTCATGAATTTTTTTTATAAATCATGCTGTAGATCTTCATAATGTAGGACTATGTTCAAAATTTCAAATGATTACGACGTACAACAAGAAAGATATTGAGACTTTAGTTTCAGCCAATCAGAGCGAAGCGCACGTGCATGCACGTGAGATCTTGCTATATTGACCATGTCATCTTGTTTATATTTCTAATATATCCTTACAGTATGAGTTTCAAAATATTTCATCAAAAAATAGAAAAGTTACGGCAATATCCATTATATTGGTCATTTCACGTGTTGCACGTGCGCGCTCTTGCCAGCACGTGCGCGCAAAATGACCTTCGTTCGGCAACTCTACACAACATGCCTACTAACCCTAAAAAGGTTTCACCTAAGTCGGATGTATTGTTTACAAGATCACTCGTGGACAAAATTTTCCCAGGAAGAAGAAAAATAATAATAATAATAACTAGTGCTAATTGTAACGGGAACCGTTACAGATGTTCCCCAAACGCTCCCCAACTCTCTTCTCGTGCCATATTCCCTGTAAGTTTCATTAAAGAATGTAAAATGTATGCATTTAAGACGTAAACAACGTTTTCCCAAAAGTATACCAAGTATTTCAAATTTAAGCAATGCAGGCGTGCGCATGTGATTGCATGAGCGTTATGACGATATCATCTTGTCTACACTATTTTACTCATTTGCACGTGCACGCACGTGCATGATGACCATACCTTCTTGTAGGAGTCCATTATGTATGTCTATGTTCTTAATCCCATCCTGTTTGGTTGAAAAACAAGGGAGTTATAGCCATTTAAAGTTTAAGCCAATCAGATTGCAGCGCACGTGCATGCGCATATTTTCATGACAATTATTATATATCATATTGTAGGACATCTTAAAGTATGCTTATGTTTTAAATTTCGAAGCATTTTGTAAAAAAAACAGAAAAGATATTGAGATTTTTGTTTCAGCCAATCAGAGCAAAGCGCACGTGCACGCACGTGCATGCATGTGAATGGTGACTATACCGTCTTGTAGGAGTCCTTTGTGTCTATCTATGTTGTAAATACCATGCTGTTTGGTTGAAAACTAAGGGAGTTATACTCATTTAAAGTTTCAGCCAATCAGATTGCAGCGCATGCGCATGCGCGTGATTTCATGAAAAATTTTATATATCATATTGTAGTACATCCTAATGCATGTCTATGTTATAAATTTCAAAGCATTTCATCATAAAACAAAAAAGATATTGAGATTTCTGTTTCAGCCAATCAGAGCAAAGCGCACGTGCATGCGCGTGAGTTCATGCAAATTTGACCATGTCATCATATCTACACATCTTATATATCTTTATATAATGATTTCAAAACATTTTATAAAAAAATATAAAAGTTACAACGATATTAAATATATCGGTCATTTTACTCATTGCACGCGCCCGCACGTGCATGCGAATGCGCGCAAAATGACCTTCGTTCGGCACATCTACACAACATGCCTACTAACCCTAAAAAGGTTTTAACTTAGTTTGGTGAACAGTTTCTGAGAACACTTCCGGACAAAAAAGTACCGGAGAAGAAATAAGAAGAAAAAAGAATAATAATAATAACTAGTGCTAATTGTAACGGGGACCGTTACAGATGTTCCCCAAACGCTCCCCAACTGCCTTTTGGTGTCACATTCCCTGTAAGCTTCATTAAATAAGACAAATTCTGTGCATTTCTTACTTTAACAACGTTTTCTCAGAAGGATACCAATTATATTCAAATTTTAGCATTGCACCCAATCGCATGTGAATGCATGTGCGTTAAGATCATATCATCTTGTCTACACTATCTATTATATTTAAATATAGTATATATTAAAGCATTCAGTCCAAAAGTATTAAAATCAGGCATTCAAGTGTATTTTTAATTTCACTCATACCAAATGCATGCACGTGCGTGCACGTGCATGACGACAATACCTTCTTGTAAAAGTCCCTTATATTTATCTATGTTCTTAATCACATCCTGTTTGGTTGAAAAACAAGGGAGTTTTAGCCATTTCAAGTTTTGGCCAATCAGATTGCAGCACACGTGTATGCGCGTGATTTCATAAATATTTTTCTGAATCGTATCGTAAGATATCTTAATGTATGACTATGTTTTAAATTTCAAAGCATTTCATCAAAAAACAAATGAGATATAGCCATTTAAAGTTTCAGCCAATCAAATTGCAGCACACATGCATGCTCGTGATTTCATGAAATTTTTTTATATCGTATTGTAGGATATCCTAATGCATGACTATGTTTTAAATTTCAAAGCATTTTGTCAAAAAATAAAGGAGATATAGCCATTTAAAGTTTCAGCCAATCAGATTGCAGCACACGTGCATGCGCGTGATTTCATGAAATTTTTTATATATCATATTATAGGATATCCTAATGCATGACTATGTTTAAAAATTGAAAGGGTTTCGTCAAAAAACAAAAGAGATATTGAGATTTTAGTTTCAGCCAATCAGAGCAAAGCGCACGTGCACGCGCGTGAGTTCATGCTAATTTGACAGTGTCATTATATTAACACTATTAATATATCCTCACATAATGAGTTTCAAAGCATTTCATCAAAAAATGTAAAAGTTATGGCTATATTAAGTATATCAGTCATTTAACTCACTTCACGCGCCCGCACGTGCAGGCGTATGCGCGCAAAATGACCTTCGTTCAGCACATCTACATAACACACCTATTAACCCTAAAAAGGTTTTAACTTAGTTGGGTGAACAGTTTCTGAGAACACTTCCGGACAAAAAAGTACCGGAGAAGAAATAAGAAGAAAAAAGAATAATAATAATAATAATAATAATAATAATAATAAGAAACAGAGTAAAAACAATATGTTCCCCAACTTCGTTTGGGGAACATAACTAGTGCTAATTGTAACGGGAACCGTTACAGATGTTCCCCAAACGCTCCCCAACTCCCTTTCGTTGCCATATTCCCTGTAAGCTTCATTAAATAAGACAAACTCTGTGCATTTTTGACTTTCACAACGTTTTCCCAGAAGGATACCAATTATATTCAATTTTTAGCATTGCACCCAAGCGCATGTGAATGCATGTGCGTTATGACCATATCATCTTGTCTACACTATTTATATATTTAAATATACCATATATTAAAGCATTCAGTCCAAAAGTAATAAAAATCACTCATTCAAGAGTATTTTTAAATATACTCGTTTCAAATGCACGCACGTGCGTGCACGTGCATGATGATCATACCTTCTTGTAGGAGTCCCTTACAGCTATCTATGTTCTAAATCCCATCCTATTTGGTTGAAAAACAAGGGAGTTATAGCCATTTAAAGTTTCAGCCAATCAGATTGCAGCACACGTGCATGCGCATGATTTCAGGATTTTTTCTCTATATCATTTCGTAGGATATCCTAATGCATGACTAAATTTTAAATTTCAAAGAATTTCGTCAAAAAACAAAGGAGAAATAGCCATTTAAAGTTTCAGCCAATCAGATTGCAGCACACGTGCATGCGCGTGATTTCATGATTTTTTTCTATGTCATTTTGTAGGATATCCTAATGCATGACTATATTTTGAATTTCAAAGAATTTCGTCAAAAAACAAAGGAGATATTGCCATTTAAAGTTTCAGCCAATCAGCTTGCAGCACGCGCACATGCGCATGCTTTCATGAAAATTCTTATATATCATGCGGTAGATCTTCATAATGTAGGACTATGTTCAAAATTTCAAAGGATTATGACAAGAAACAAGAAAGTTATTGAGACTTTAGTTTCAGCCAATCAGAGCGAAGCGCACGTGCATGCGCGTGAGATCTTGCTATTTTGACCATGCTTTCTTGTCTGTACTACTAATGTATCCTTAAATTATGAGTTTCAAAAAATTTCATCAAAAAATAGAAAAGTTACGGCAATATCCATTATATTGGCAATTTCACCTATTGCACGTGCGCGCTCTTGCAAGCACGTGCGCGCAAAATGACCTTTGTTTGGCAACTCTACATAACATGCCTACTAACCCTAAAAAGGTTTCACCTAAGTCGGATGTGTAGTTTACAAGATCACTCGTGGACAAAATTTTCCCAGGAAGAAGAAAAATAATAATAATAATAATAAGAAACAGAGTAAAAACAATATGTTCCCCAACTTCGTTTGGGGAACATAATAACTAGTGCTAATTGTAACGGGGACCGTTACAGATGTTCCCCAAATGCTCCCCAACTCCCTTTTGGTGCCATATTCCCTGTAAGCTTCATTAAATAACACAAACTCTATGCATTTGAGACTTTAACAACGTTCACCCAGAAATGTACCATACTCATTCAAATTTTAGCATTGCATGTGTGCACATGTGAATGCATGTACGTAATGACCATATCATCTTGTCTACACAATCTATATATTTTAATATACATAATATTAAAGTATTTAATCCAAAAGTATTTAAAAAAATTCGCTCATTCAAGTGTATTTTTGATTTTACCCATTTCACATGCACGCACGTGTATACATGAGCATGGTGACCATATCTTCTTGTAGAAGTTCATTAAATCTATCTATGTTCTAAATCCCATCCCGTTTGGTTGAAAACCAAAGGAGTTAAAACTGTTTAAAGTTTCAGCCAATCAGATTGCAGCGCATGTACATGCACATGTATGCATGTGCATGGTGACCATACCTTCTTGTAGAAGTCCATTATATATATCTATGTTCCAAATCCCATCCTGTTTGGTTGAAAACCAAGGGAGTTGTAAGTGTTTAAAGTTTCAGCCAATCAGATTGCAGCTCACGTACACGCACGTGTGCATGTGCATACCTTCTTGTAGAAGTCCATTTTATATATCTATGTTCCAAATCCCATCCTGTTTGGTTGTAAACCAAGGGAGTTATAGCTATTTAAAGTTTCAGCCAATCAGATTGCAGTGCACGTTCATGCACGTGTTTTCATGATAATTTCTATATATCATGTTGTAGGAAATCCTAATGCATGGTTATGTTCAAAATTTCAAAGGATTTCGTCAAAAAACAAGAAAGATATTGAGACTTTAGTTTCAGCCAATCAGAGCAAAGCGCACGTGCATGCGCGTGAGATCTTGCTATTTTGACCATACCATCTTGTCTATATTACTAATATATCCTTACATTATGAGTTTCAAAGCATTTCATCAAAAATTTAAAAAGTTACGCCTATATCAATTAAATCGGTCATTTCACGTGTTGCACGTGCGCGCTCTTGCAAGCACGTGCGCGCAAAATGACCTTTTTCGGCAAATCTACATAACATGTCTACTGACCCTAAAAACATTTTACCTTAGTCGGATGTGTAGTTTACAAGATCACTCAAGGACAAAATTTTCCCAGGAATAATAATAATAATAACTAGAGCAAAGCTCGTTGCAAAGCAACGAGGAGGTCTTCCGTCCTGTTTGACCGGAAGTAGCTTTCATTTTATAACAAAAATGTGAAATAACACCAAAATTGCTTTGAATCCTTTAAAACTAAAATAATTAATGCAAAAATAAGCAATTTTTGCTACTTCCGGTTTTACCGGAAATGACGACGACGGACGGAAAATTAATTATTATGCTCCCAGAAACATATGTTATTCAAAAACTTGTCAAGAACGGCAAAAATACGCGTTTTCCGACTACTTCCGGTTTGGCCGGAAGTGACGATGCCAGACGAACTTTGACGACTCCAATAGATTCAGCTTGTCATTTTGAACAACTTTGCTTCTTTGACCTATTACAAATTCTCAATACTTTTTGAGATATAAAGAAAATAATTTCGGCCCCTCTAGGCCCTTAATTTTAGGGGCCAGCCCTTTTTTCGACATATTATTTGAAAGATCTTGAAATTCTACACTTCTTTTGTTCTATATGTTTTAACAAAATATTTCCAGGTAAAAAGATATTGTAGAAAAGTTGTTAAAAATTGTGAAATTCGCGATAGACCTATTTTCGGGCCATAGCGAGCGCCGACGTGCGGCACTTACGATAAAAATGAAATACCTTATACATATCTATAGACTTTGGTCTATCATACCTGAAAGTTTCATGTTTCTATCTTGAGCCATTATTGAGAAAACTGCCGGACAAAATGACCCTTTAAAACTCACTAAATCGCAGAAAACTCCGAACCAGAAGTGACGTCATCAAATTTAAAAAAAAAACGCCTTAAGTTCATATAATTTGTCATCAATGCTGAAAGTTTCATGAAAATCCATCGACCCATTTACGAGAAAAAGCCTGCACAAAATCGGTAAGAATAATAATAAGAAAAGTTGAAAAGAAACAACAGAATAATAAGAAGGTCTTCCGTTGAAACGGAAGACCTTAATTACAAAATGCCAGGTTAGGTTCATGTCAAAACATGGCTGACGCAAAATAATTCCTGAATTTCCCCCTTCAATTCGAGTATTTCTGCATTGGACAGGGCTGATGTTTCTTATGAGATGATAAACCATGTATAAACTGTCTTAGTTTAGCGGAATCATGAGCATTTTCGGCGTGATGAATGTTTTGTTTACAGTGGCGGTGAGGGCATCGCGCAACTGCTGGAGCGGATCCAAGCATTTATGAATGAATAAAAAAGATGGAAATAGAGTTTGATTTCTTCTATGTTATTTAATGACCTTATTCATATGCAAGTAATAGATATATAAAAGAAAACGCGAAATGCTAATAAATGCAGCTGAAAATCTTTATTTTCTCAAGATAAAAAAAATGAAATAAAATAATTATAAATTCTATATACAAATCATAGGAAGAATGAATGATGGCAAGTTATCAGATGACATTAGGGGAACTGATTTTTATGAATGAAACTTTTAAAACGTTACTTGTACGTTGTAGATGTTCTATCTGCGAAGTCTACCTGTCTATGTGTATGTACATGTAAATGTCAAGGTCAGTTTATGTAGAATGTAAAAATTAAAGCCGAATTGGCATTCATTTCAATATGTGAGAAAGGTGGGGGATAGGTCTTTCACAGCTCACAAAAAAGAAATGGGGGGTATAAGATGAACACATATAATATATTCTATATACACACTTTATTTACTAAAATCTCGTCTCAACTGAACCAGGGAAGTTTTTCTACGGGTCCTTTCGCCATCCCGAGGAAGACTTCACCTGCACACTTGTGCAATGGGTTTTCCCCCTCGCGAGGTCTATTTATGAGAAAATGAAATGAATATTTTTTAGTGTTTAAGGAAACGTTGAACCTACGTTTGCGAAAGTTCTCAGATATTCAAAGATATTTAATTCCTTCTTAATCAAATCAAGAAACTGTTTATACGTAAAATCATCAAATAGGGGCTTTTACTTTCGCCATGAATATCACAGAAAAAAGAAGAAAGTAAAACAAAGAAATGTTCAAAATCGAGTTTTTATTCCCTTTTCTGTGACGACAGGAAGTATTGACGACGGAAAAAATGTTCATGCACACATCTTCAAGTCATGATCTATGATATCTGACACAGTTAACTTTCATATCTTAAGCTGTTCTAGAGAAATGCAGCGGACAAAGGTCATTTCCAACATTTGGTCAATACGAAAATAGTAAGAATATTACTATTACGCTATTGGGACCACAGCTCTAAATCTACTTGTATATACTTCTGAAACAGTACATCTGTCTTAGAATAATGAAAGGAGGTCACTATTCATAATTTTGTGTCAAACGCCACAAGTAAATCTTCGCGCCTTTTCTTTGGAATGTCCCATTAAATAGGTGTGATAGCTTCTATGGAAATAAAAAATAACGTTCTTATAGCTAAAATTTCAAGGTAAAGAAATTGTTTTTAACACATTTACAAATTCTATGACGTAAATAGATAAGTAAACTAAATCAGCGAAACTGCTATAATTTTTTACTTTTTAAAATTTTCTGTTTATCCCCATACTGAACTATCCCGATTAGTTAAAGTTTCATGAAAAGGTTGAAATGTTTCGCCGAAAAACATGTGTCGCCGTAAGACGATCAAGGAATCAGATACCATTTATGTTCAATAACTTAAATCTATTCTTTGAGACAAGAATATTAATATAAACTCATTTCTTCTAAAAAATGGTTTTCTTATGTTTGTCTTTCCTGTTAGTTTAATATGACTCAAGTGTGCATGAGGAAAACAGTGGATACGTTTAATACTCACTATATACATCGATATTGTTTCTTAAAACTATTATTTGTAACTATGATTTAAGATCTGTTTTTCCGCAAAACAAATGATAGTAGGTATGTATTTCATTTGCACATTTAGTCTTTTCTTTTTCTACTTTGAGAACCAGCCAAAACCAATTATAGAAGACGTTTGAGACGACCATGGATTCAAACTTAGTTTGACACAGAATTGCAACGTAACTACATCGTTACAATCCCCGTATTCCTTTACATTTCATTTATCCTTATTTACTTTCGTTCAAGCAAACTCTTGGCTGCCTCTGAAAACCCCTATTGCGAAATGTCGGAGTTGACAGAGAGAGCCGCCATTTTGGACTCGCTTCAGATTTTTAAATGTTAATATCTAGAGTTTGGATTTATCAATGTTCAAACAAATTATATAGTAAGCATCATGAGAACGGTTTCTATATACATTCCAAAAATAAATGAAAAATATTGAAAAACAAAAAAGTTAGAAAATACGGACTTTTTAAATTCGCTTCCGCTGGCAACCGGAAGTACTGATGACACACGAAAAGGTGATTTCACATATCTAAAAGTCATCATCTATCATCTCTAATAAGTCTCCAGTTAATATCTTAGACCATTTTCGTAAAAAAGGGGGGACAAAAATCCATTTTAAAATCAGAAAACTGTCAGTAACTTGGAACCGAAGGTGAGTATTCCAAATTTTCCTTCTGATGAACAAAGTTCATATAATGACGCATAATTCCTGAAAGTTACACTGAAATCCACTGAATAGTTTTCGAGAAATCGCCTGCACAAAATTTTGGGGAAAAAAATAAGAATAATAATAAGAAACAGTAGAATCACTAGAAGGTCTTCCGCTGAAAACGGAAGACCTTAATAATAAGAAACAGAGTAAAAACAATATGTTCCCCAACTTCGTTTGGGGAACATAATAATAATAATAATAACTAGATGAGATCTCGTTGCGAGCAACGAGCAGGTCTTCCGTCGAATTTCTCGATAAGATGAGATGTGATTTTGACTGAGATACTCGTTAAGGTAGGTCCGTACTTTCAGAATTTTCTGTCAAACTGTTTATTTTTCGATTTGAAAATCTTGAATAAGTAATAATCTAACTAAAACACCCATAAAAAACATATCTTTGCAGGTTAATTTACATGCAACATGTCTCGGAGTATATACCTCTTAAAATTCAACAGCCAAAATTCAACATATAGAAGTGTAACATCTTATTTTATTTAGCTATGTACCAATTCACATCCAATTATTGTTAAAACTCAAGAAAATCATAAATATTCATTTGTCAAGAAAATATTTGAAATTTCTATTTGAAAACACTAAAAAATTGATGTTGATTCTGTCAAAATCTTTAGAGAAAAAGCTCAAAATATCTTTATTTTAAATATTCCTCAAAATTTTATATGTTTATATGCTATTTTTTCTTGACAATTATTTAGAATTATGTCTAAGGTTAGCAAAAAAACATACTTTATTAAGGTTGACCAGAAAAATTTTACAAAACAGCCTTTTGAACACCTATACCCCCATTTTTGGAATATCTATTTTTTCAATCGTTCTTCGCAAAACTTATAAAAAAGCGAAATTAAAAAGGTGATATAGGCTAAAAATTAAAGATAAATAGATCTAAAGTTAGTTTGTTTAAAAAAGATTAAAAAGCTTTAGGTCCATAAAGGCAATTGAGAATTCTCTGTCTGTGTATGTATTAAATTACATATAGATCCTATGGACAGAGTGCAAAGTGGTTATTCCTATAAATAATGTACATTAAATGCTTTGTGTGCACAATGACACTATAATAAACAAATATATACTTGCTACATTATTTTCAATCATCAAAAAAGATTTTATTTCAATAGACAAGGATAATCAAAATTTTATATTGATGTGTAAAATTAAAACCGGATCCGTAAAAGTGTGGACCTGCCTTAAAAGAAAATAAAATTAAATTTCCCTTCATTAAATTTAAATTTTTGCCCCCCCCCCCCACTTGAAAAAGAGTGAGATATTAATATTTTGCTTTTCTAAGCCCCTAATTTAATGAGCCAGTCCCTTTATTATGATATCAAATGAAAGGTTTTGTGATTTTAAAGACTTTTTGTTCAATACCTATTCAGAGATCTCTATTCCTTGTGGATATAATTATGGTAGATGGAAATATTTAAGGGTCCGGGCACTCCTACAGGTCTTTATAAAGACAAGTTGTGTTTGTGAAACACTGATGCCCCCGTATGGCAACATAGCAAAGATTAAACTTTTCTTAAATGCAAATTTTATCAATTGGTATCAAATGTATGGTATTCTCACTGGAAAGCAATTGTGAAATTTGAAAGTAAGCCACTGTTAAAGTTTTTTTTCAACAAGTACAAAAATCGCCAACGCCAAGGTCAAACGGTCAAGGTAATTGGTATCCAATGAAAGGTCTTACGACATAGAATACTTATACAGAGTATGGAAGTCTTAGCCCTTACTGTTCAGAAGTTATTATCATGGTTAAAAAAATTTAAAAGTAGGTCAAACTCAAAGGTTAATGTCAGATTTCTTGTTATCAAATGAAAGGTCTTGTCACTACGATGAAATATGTAAAGAATAGTTTAAGCACTAGCCTAACCCTTTAAAAGTTATGGTCAAAGTTTGCTTTTTAAAATTAGGTCAACCTCAAAGGTCAAGGTCAAAAGGTCAAAGTTCTTGGTGTCCAATGAAGGATCTTCTCACAAGGATTACACATGTGAAGCATGAAAGCCCTATCCCTTATCGTTCTTGAAAATGTTATGGCCAAATGTTAATTTCTTTATAAGGGCAGAAATTTACAAGGTCAAAATACATGTTCAGAAGATATGGCCAAAGTAAAAGTTTAAAATCTTCATGTAAAAGTAGGTAAAACTCCAAGGTCAAGGTCAAAAGGTCAAATTTGGTGGTACCCAAAGAAAGGTCTTGTCACAAAAAATACACATCTGAAATACGATCTTCATATCATTGACGTCACGCTTGATGAATTGGTCTCTGAAAATGAAGTTTAAGGTCATACGCAACGTAGTCTGTACTTTATTGGGTTCTTCCCTGGAGTTGAAGAGTTCCACTAAATGATGGAATAATGTGCAATACTTTTAAATAATGTCTATACATGGATTTGTACACCTCTTCTAAAACTAGTTTTGATGACAAAAAATCTGGAATTTATGTTTTGTAATTTTTGTACATTTTTCTTTGAATAATGCAAATATTTTCAAACTTTGATATCTTTTCGAAACTCCTGGTAACACATGCTGATTTTTTGTCGAAGAACGTGTAACGGTATTATAAGTTTAAATTAAGAATATCTTCAAAAATTATCAGTAGGTAAGGTACTTTGCGTATGTCCTTAAAGGCTGTAATTTTAAATCTGGATAAAAGTTTTGGATACTTCCCTCAGCACTACCGACATCGATTGTCTCGCATCACTCTCATGGGTAATGTAACGATCAACCTTAATTGCTCTTTCATTGAATTCACTTAATCTAAACCGGAGGAAACCCAGATATTTTCCTTTGGATGAAAAAAGGATGTGTGTGTGTGTGTGTGTTGGGGGGGGGGGGCTGTCAATTAATCAACTTATTATAAATCTTTCCATG
>NW_026919010.1:0-153720 GCF_032062105.1 Saccostrea cuccullata | reverse complement strand
TGAAATCAGGATAAATGTATGTATAATACAGATGAATACAAAACTGAAAACGTGTACCATAATTGAACCCTACTTACATGTCATTTAGATACTGTTTAAGTGTGTCCCCGTTTATGTATGACAGTACTAAGTAAAAGTTTCTGTCCGTTTCCATCCATTCTTTCAGACGTACGATGTTCTGGTGGTCCAGACGTTTCAGGGCGTATAACTCTCGGTTAAATCTTCTCTTTGATCTCTCTTTTTGAAGGATCGACTTCTTTGGTACCACCTTAATGGCAGCCTTTAAAATATAAGTACATATTGTGTTCATATACTCCTTTCTTCAAAAGTTAGTAATATATATGTCAATTAAGTTTCAGTCCCAAATATACTTAAGTTTATAAAACAAAGAATTGTTCCTTTAAATATATATCATCAACTTTAAGGATGTTTGTGTGCTTTCAATCAGATTGACAAATAAAACAGTTGAATCAGTAGTCATGAATATTATTTTAATTCGATAACATTTTTGAAGAATAGATTTTTTAGTTCATATTGATAATACCAGATGTCAAGAAAAGTTTGGGAGACGTAGATTTTTTTTTCAATAATTTGTCTATTAATAGTAACGAATATACTCACATGTTCTCCGCTGAGGAGATGGGTCCCAAACCTCACGGTGGCAAAAGCCCCCTTCCCTAACACTCGTCCAATATTGTAGTTACCGACCCTCTTACGTTTGTCAGTCAATACAAAAGTTTCTTTGAAAACTGTCTCAAATAAATCCAATGACATGTTGATGTTAGTTCATCTGATGATTAGAATCGTGAAATTACAGAGATTAATGATAGATTCTCTGCTTCAAGCACGATCGTCGATGTGTTTCATCGCCTTTCCTTTCCAGACCAAACTTTCGAATGTAATTATGAACTTCAGATATAATCCAACCCTGTAAAATTATGATTGGGGTTTAAATTCTCTTCATATCAATTAGTTTTAGGCTACTGAACAAATATTGAAACGTGGTGCTTTCATGACCATCATTTGTTTGTCTGAGAAAACTCGGATTAGAATATAAAGGCGCAATGACTAAGTAAGACACGGGTTTGGTTATTGCTGGATTTATTCCAATGTTTCTTAATTCTTATACCCATTGAAGTGTTTACATGGTCTATTAATAACAAGTCTTAATCTTTTTTGCACTTTACTTTTAATTGGTATTCCATTCATACACCGGTCTGAGAGTTATTTAATAAATGAATGTTGCCAATACACAAAACCGTAAAGAAATGTATAGATAAAAATGAAGAAAACCCAGCGCCTTCAATTTTCTGAAAAATAATTTTTAGGTATATTTGAATTAAAACGAAGAGAGAAGTGCAAAAATACTTAAGTAAATTATATAGCTTAGTAATATTACAAACAAGTTTATATGAGAGAATTAAGTATGACTGTACAAGAATTCGTGGTCCAAACCATAAAGGTACAATTCAAAATGCATTCGTTTAAATTTTTACATTCCAATATTTCCTACCACATTTGTTACATTTTGATAACACTCAAGGTTTAACATGCCAATATATCAGTTCTCAATCTTTGTCTTTAAACGCTATATAAATATATCGTATGAATTTTAAATCAAGCCTATAAAAACTTCAAAGGTATCAAATGATTGAAGATAATGGACTGAACCCAAAATAGAAGTTTAAGAACATATACACCGAAATTTGTACATGTATTTTCGTACACATTTAAAAGTAAAATTTAAACGTAGTTAAATCTAGGAACATTAAAAATTCGCAAAACTGAGGGGAAATGATCTGATCCTAACGGTATCGAATGAAAGGTATATATAATACTTTTATTTTTAAAATCTTCCACCAATTACGTATAACTATCTTTTTTGAGATCAAAAGATCTAATTGAAAAAGTAATCATTTCCTTTAATGTATTCGGCATAATCCTAGCTTTACTGGCACAATCATTGGTAAATATAAAATAATTTATATTTGAAAATATAAATTTTACTGAAAGAATACTTGTAAATCGAAACAGATATAATACTTTGTAGAATTTTTTGGTTATGAAGAGCAAAGAATGATATCAAAAAACCTAAAAACTTTTTAGATCATTGAATTCAAGAGTTCATATTTTCGCCAAAACATATTATATTATTATATACGTCTTCATAGGTTATTTGTATAATTTGCTAAATAATTTATATTTGAAAGTATACACAGTTATTAAGATATTTATTCTGCGTAAAAAGTGTCCATCTCTATTTCGCTATTTTAAAACATTTTTATTCATAATTAAACGATTTCTTAATGTTTAGTTATCGTTATCAGTTCTGAGAAACTAGCTAATAAGTTTTAAATTGCTACAAAAAATATTCACCGTAGTTACAAAAATGAACTTACCCTTTATTTTCCAACCTTCGAATTTATTTTCCAACTTTCGAATCCATGTTTTTACCTGTTTACACCTTTTGTGACTCAATATGTATCCGAAATGAAATACTTCCCTGTATTAAAGCTTCAATCACCTATCAAGGAGGGCTTTTCCCTTTATAGCACCAATATATCCAAAACTTTAATGCTTCAAGTATGTGTTTTTAAAAAGAACAGAATACATTTAATGATCGGCGATTAATAGTCCCATATCAGGTCGCAAACAAATTGAGGCTCAGTTTTCAGGACTGTGTCTGTGTATTCGTATTGACACTCGAATAAAGAGCCTCTAGTAAATCTGAGAGAAAATTAATCACACGTCGATTTTCTCAATCGTATCTACCTTTCTGGATGTTTTAATCCCGATTATTTCTTCTATTTGACCGAACATGCATTGACAGCTGAGAAAAACACTCCAGTTTAATAGAGAGGAATAAATCACTATACTTAATCAGTTTTACACATCGCATCCACTCGAACGTAGAAACAGGATTTGGTTTTTTGATATGCTATGCCTATTCTAAGTGGACTTCTAAAGTTTGATTGATAAATACAGCCGAGATTTGATTAGAATTTAAACCGATAAATAAATCCTGTGATGATAGAAAGATGTGTTTGTCATTTATTGATACTTGGTTCGTTTGAGCAAGAACCGTATTGATGACGTCACAGATAAGGGGATATTGAACATTATCGCAAAGATATCTATGGAGATTAGAATTTGTGAACAAAGAATGTATTTATATAATTAAACAATACACAAACAATAAATACACATCCCTCAGTCACGTTAACCTCTTCCGTGCAATACAAGTTTACAGAGTGCATTTTTGCCATTTTTGGTGCACTCATTTTAATTAAAGGGGACGTAATTTAATTGGAATGCGTTTAAAATGCACATTACTTTTATAGCCACCTCAAAAATGTCTCCATAAGCCTTAAAGGTACATGTATATATGATTTTAATTTGTAGATGTGATCCTGCTCAGGTAGTGATTCTGTCATAATCTGCATATCCACGATTACCTAACTTGACTACGTAAGTTAGTGTCAAGTACAGACCGAAATTCAATAACATTGAAAGGCTTTAAGACAACACATTGACAGCTGCTTATATAATAGAAAATGAAATGGAACTGGTTTTATTAACCTGATTTGATACGCAAAAGCATGTTCTACGTAGGAACAATTTCTTAACCGAGGCAATCAATTGACAAATAAGTTCATGCCACAAGGATATCTACAGCCTTGTTTATAGTCAACATCTTGCAAATTCTTTTGTTGGCGTCATTAGCAAATCTAATCTATCGTTAGGTCGCACGGCTAACGTTTATCATACAATGGTTAGACTATTATTTTTACTCTGAATTGTCTACGGTATTTTCTATTTGCCCGAACATAACAAGGAGCACATGGCAGGTGTGACTTTAATAGGGAATGATTATACCTTCACAGCACTTGATCCCACCTCTGATATTTTCAACAGTTTGCGTCTATATTATGAATAACAAAATGTTGAATTTGTTGTAACTTTATATCAAATGTTTTCGCACAATCATTTCTATGACTTTTATGGCAACAAGAAATCCTTTTGACAACATCTTCTTTAGTCTGATGTGGTTTTGACTTTTTTCAGGTATAATATTTTGTTGACAAACAGAAACATTTGCAGCAGCAACATCATTACTTGGATCCAATTCTAAAACTTTCACAAAAGAATCAAATGCCTTGTTGTATTCTTCACAATTCACATAGCAGTATCCGAGTAACTGAAAGTCAATTCCAACTTGAGTAACGAAACAGTTTTCTGCAAACTTCGTAAGGATAGCCAAAAATGGCAGATTCAAGTTGGTGTAACATTTTATCAGATAATAATATGCCAAAGTTAACGAGGATATGTGAAGCATCTTTGTATGAGAAAACTCCCTTTGTAACATTTGGTCAAGAGTTACATTTTCATTTGTATTGTAACAGTTACTAAGGTGGTTAGATTTCTCCTCCAAATGGACAAACTGCTCCAGAAGAAGTGTCGCTTCCCTCCATTTTTGTACATGGCACAAGTAATTTGCAAAATCAATGGTTGTTGCGAAATGTACGCCCTCTGAAGCAAGAACCTCTTTGAAAAGTTGTTCGGCTCTAGAAAGTTGTTCGTTTGTATGGTAGCTATCTAACTGAGATCCAACAAAATACATGCACGCCAAGTTTCCTTTCAGTTTCACAACATCTGGATAAACGCTTTGTAGTTGTAGGAGAGATTCGAAATATTTCTGGGTAAGTTCAGTATCGCCTAAATTCAATCCAATGAGATTAAGTAGGTCAATGATATAAATAGCTGGCAAATGTGACCTTAAGAAAAAATCGAAGAAGGCTTGATGATATTGAAAAGGACTACAATTTTCTTTCAGTCTGATCAAAGCTATATCGCATTGTGTTCTCATGAAAGGACCAGTCAAAGACGCTACTATATTCCTATTTTCGGTGTAAGAAGGAATATCTTCTAACACAGACGCTATTACGGACCTAAAAATCACTCTTGTGGTCAAGCATCCGTTCCGTTCAAATACCATGACGTGGTCGTCAGTAAACTTTAACACGGGTGATAACAAGTCTTCTCTTATCATTTCCAGTAAAAGCACAGACTTGTTAATGTCCTCCTCGGTGAAAAGGTCAAGAAGATTGTTTTCTGGAATGAAATAGTTGGGCAAGACACCCAGTTGTAAGCAAACTGCTACACAGTCAAGCAAATACATAATACAGGACCCTGGATTTTCATTCCAAGCACTGACAGGGAGTTTTTCGCAGCAGTAAAGAAAGACATTCTTTAGACAGTAGGAGGATAAAAACTTCTGTGAACTTTCCTCCTGAATTTGATGTCTCAAGAGCTTAAGAAAAATGAAACACTGTCTTTGTGCATTGGTGACTGCACATTTCGCGATCATCTGCTCAACTTCAGCAAATGAAATCCGCCATTCGACCTCGGGGGTTTTGCTCAATTTGTGAGGCACCGGAACAGCATAGCAACCCTTGGAAACGATTGTTTCAATGAGTTCACAACTCATCCAATCATTGGTGCGTTGCCGTCTTAACCACTCGTCCGCAACACTTGGCCAGTCATCACAGTGAAATCCATGTATATGGTCGTAAGGGTTGATCATTTTCTGATGACGTCTGTCATACGTGAAAGGTTTTGTATCTTGATATTGGAGAGCTGGTCCATGTAATTCATACATTTCCCTTTCAGCTTCTGAATCCATCGGAATCTGATTTAGAAACTCTTCTTGGTACTTCGTTCCACTCATGAAGTAAGAGTTAGTTTCAACTTCATGCACCACGGCAAAATGATCCATTTTGGGTTTCTTTATTAGTTTAACCCTACAGTATCCTGGATGAACGTTTTCTGTATCCAGATACATCATATATTTTTCATCGGTCATCTTTGTTTTGTCACCACAAACCATGATTTTTTCATTTGTTAGAATGACATCAACATCTGACATAAACTCGATACTCCCTCTAGTGGCAAGTACGGCGTCCGGAATGTTGTATCCTTCCGCTTTGCTTCCAATGGGGATTACTTTCAGATCATCAAGCTGTATTGCATTCATTCCGTTAAATACTTTGTCTATTTGGTCCCGAATTCTTTCTTTACCGACATAACGTCTTGGGATAAGAATCTCCATAATATAAGACAAATGGAGGGTCGGAATACCGGATATTGCATCAATGTCAATAGGAACATATTCCGGAAGGAAATCCATGTCCGGTTCAATTACTGAAATGAAAATTAAAAACCTCAAATATATACGATGACCTCACTGGTTGCAAAAAACAATTAAAAAAAAATTATACTAGTCTATAAGACAAGAATGCTCCAACTTATACATAAATTGAAGTTAGTTGTATTTGTCTTTCAACTAAAAAAATGTCCTTATTTCTTCCAGATAGCCAGTAGTATATGATGAAAGAAGTAAAATTAGCTGTAGCTTAAAGGGAATAAAGTGAGATAAAAATGAAAGAGAACGTCGAGGTAAAATAACCTAGCTGACATCCTTGATATGCTATCTCATGAACGTTTTAGTGCATAAAAAAGTAATTAAAATACCCTGAAAACTTTTGTTGAAATCGTGTTAAGTGATAATTGACTATAAAAAATTAGAGCTTCCTTTCAAGATAAAAAAACAAAACAAAATACTTTGAAACACTCTCCACAATATGTGTAAATGTACATGTATACATGTAACTCTCAACAACATCAAACAAAGAATAACTGCGCCACGTTTTTTTAGCCAAAAATTGTGTTTAAATGTGTTTGTTTGCTTGATGTCCCTCGAACATTGTCATTAAAAATGACCTAAGCAAAAAAGTAAAAAAGACCGTCAAATATTTTCGTTTAACACTCTTCAGTGGAAAGTCAACAACTTAATCAACAGCTAGGGACATAAATAAACAGAATTAAACGACCATATTCTATGATCCGCGCCATTTTTGTTGAAGGTAACAGAGAAGAGATTTAGAATATGCACAATTTATAAAAAGGTTGTTATAAATTGTTAAACACATATATATGCATCGTAAACAAATTTGGAAAAATGGAAAGACAAAGATACGGAGGGCGAGCATGACAAACACTAAAGCAACTGAAATATATGTTTAAAGAGCACGTTTAGAAAATGTTGGAAAATGTATTATGGAAACAATAATTAAACGACATCAATTTAAACGGTTTTTCATGGATCAAGAGCTATACTTACAAGATACAGTATAAAATATCCAAAAATATCTATCAGATGGCCTTTGCTAGCACGCTGAATACAAGAGCTTTGCGTTGTCAAATGTCAGAGTAGATACAAATCAGTGACCCACATACACGATACTTACAGGGGCACTAGCTACAATATATACATACATATTGACAATTATTTTAATTCTTGCGGTTTGTGAACAGTGGCGTAGTGAAATGCTTACAAAAATTTCCTCCTTTTAGAATTACACAACGGAAAACCCACAAAGATGTTTACGTGCACATAGTTCTGCATTAAACATGTACACGTGTGACAGCTTGCTGCTTATAACAATCCATCATTTCTATTCTGAATTACGATTAATTTTCGCTTAAGTAAAGAAGGAAAAGTATGTTTGCTTAATTCATTTCACTCTCATTCACAAACTATGTTTCTGGCTACATACCTTAGATAAGGCTTGCTGTCCACTACGAGACCATATCAACAGATAAAAATAACTTTCTGACCATCTCCGACTTCCGGGACTCAACCGCGCCTTATTATGAATATTAATGACATGACTGTAGGTTTCAGGTAAATAAAAAAATTACATGATGAATATACCGGCCGCTTTCGCTTTTGATATTATTCCACAGTTTATAACATTTTAAAGGCATTTTATTAGAAGGAAAATGATGCCCCGCGGCTGGTTTTTTCCGCTCATTACTTTGTAGTCTGTTCTTATCAGTATTTAGATTTAAATTAATATGGGCAAACATCACATAGAGAGAAAAAAAATCCAACAAAGATACAGAATGTTTACTCCGACAATTTTTGACAGATTGCTCTCCGTAAATTAGCAAAAATAGCTCCCATTCGTTTTATATCAAATCCATGTGAAATTCATGTGAATTCTTTGCATGAGAAAGAAACGAAAAACACAACCTAATTTATATAAAAACTTCATGTGGATTTGACTTTATTTGAATATTACATAAAGAACATATATATCGCACATATATATATCGTGTAAATAAAAATTCACATAAAAATCAATATGTGAATACATGTATCATACAAGTCAGATCACATGATATTCGTAGTAAAATTTTGAAATAAAAAGAAATCACATAAATATCACGTGAGCCACTTTTCCCTATAAAAAACAAAAGCAATGGTTTTATATATTTGCTCTTTTAACCCTACAGATCCCGTAATGCAAAAAAGGTGAATTGTGCTGTAATATTTTTTGCGCACTTTTAATATTTATTAGCAAAAGTTTCGGTCAATTATAACTACCTTTCACTCCCTAATTTTAGGCACATTATTTAACTAATCCGTATATTTTATCCATCTACCTACCCTTTATAGTCCCCTTTACAAGTTCTAAAGTCGCTTGGTTAAAATTATATGTAAGATTGCTGAAAATTCACTTCAAGTGAGTTTATTGCCTGTAGAGACAACTATAAATGGTTGGGAGGTGGATAAAATATATATATTGGCTACAGAATGTGTCTAGAATTAGGGAGTGGACGGTAGTTGATTGAATAATGCTAGAAAGTGGAGAAATTTTCCCATAAAGTGCGCAAAAAATATTGCGCCGTAAATTGCACCTTTTTGCATTACGGGATCTGTAGCGTTATGGTCAAAGACAAATATGTAAAACCATAACGCTACAGAACTGCAGCTAAGAACAAAACAATGAAATGACTCAATAGCTCTTTTGAGGTTCATGAAATATGATGTAAAAGCAACACTTTTAATATTTGTTAGCAAAAGTTTCGGCAAGCGTTATTAATTTACCCATAGAAAGATTACTTTTACAGTTATCGGGATACTTGTAATTACTAGAGAAATATCTCTATCCGAAAATAAAAAAAAATAATTAAGATACATTAGTAATGTTAGCACAGAGAATTTATTTTAACCCTGTTTATCACTGCATGTTATTTTGTGGACAGGAAATAAAACGTTTACTTACCTCAGACTGTTATCTCTGTAATTATAGATAAAAAGTGTACTATTTTTCGCAAAGGTATATATCACCTGATCGCACGAAAAGACATGGCCTCCATGTAAGTATGCTCTAATTTCAGTTTTTAAAAAATTAAAATTGAAAAATATATTACAAATCTTTATAAACATTATAAATAAGGAATTCAAAAATGTCGATATACTATTTTTGACTCGATTCATTTTTACAGAAATAGCAGGACACAGGAACTCGTGTTTATGGGATTGTGTAGTCGTATCGGGATATCAAAACAGTTAGCCATGAGAAGGGATGTTCTAGATATGAGAGAATTGATAGAAAATCAGACTAAAAGGTATGACCCAAGAAAAACTCAGGTTATTTTGTACACAAGTGGTAGTCACAGGGAGGGATTTAGACTACAGGGATCTGACAGGGACTTTATATATTGGCTAAGTGACCACACCGTCATCTGGGGCCTTGATCAAGTTAAGAATTATTCTCCAGTCCAGGGGACTTTAATTCTTGCAGAGACAGATGACTGCCCACCGGGATTTTCTCTGCTGAAGATGGTCACTCCAACAAACTTTAATCAAGTTGCAAGTTCCTTCGTCAAAATCAAAGGAGATATTTTTATTTCAAGCTTTACTTTTCGAGATGTCTTCTGCTCAGCAGTGATGCCAAATTCTTCTGTGCACGGACCATGTGGAAGTGGGAAATTTGGACCGATTGAGTATGACTATGCTCACTGTTTTTCTTGTGACTTTTGGCCACCTTCTGCCTCATCCTGGATTGATAGATGTTCAATTTGGCCTCCTCCTGAAATTGTTCATGAAATTGCCCGAAAAGGATGCCATTTTGTGCCTATAGGACATAAACGTTCAAAGTTTGAAGAATTGCAATGGAGAATTTCTTTCTCTTTGGCAGAGCAAAAGCTTGTGTACACAATGAATCACTGTCAGTTTTTGACTTATGGCTTGTTAAAAATGTTCCTGAAAGAAGTAATAAACACCAATGAAGAAGAAAAGTTGCTTTGCTCTTATCACATGAAAACGGCCGTTTTCTGGGTAATACAACAAGGTACAATTGCCACATGGAGTCCACAGAACTTTCTACACTGTTTTTGGGCCTGCTTCAAAGCCATTCTAAAATGGGTTTACTTCGGAGTATGTCCAAGTTTCTTCATCCCCGAAAACAATTTGTTCACCAACATACATGGCTGTGCACAAACAAATCTATTCAGAAAACTGTATGGCCTTTTTGAGAAAGGAGTAGAATCACTTTTGGATTGTCCATCACTCAATTCCTTTCTGCAGAATGCCCTAAAGAATCGTGGGAAATCTCCCTGTACTGACGAGAGCACTATTATTTCTGAGGTCGATTTTGATATATTATTCTTCAAAGAAATATTTGAAATAGCATCATTGGGAAAATGTGACTTAAGGAAGTGTCTGAGGTACCTTTCCTCTGTAGAAGATCTCGTATCATCACATTTATCTGAGTATCACCTTCTCTGTCTAGAAAATATTCTGTCTGTCTCACTTCAGAATATACCTTTCTTATTCCACAACAAGTATAAAGACGGTAGCAATAAGATTTGGTACATCATTGACAGAATTTCTCATTACATGGTAAAACTGACATCAAGAATTGGGTTTATGTCTAACACTTTGTTAGAAGCAATGTACTGCTACAAAACGTTTAGATATAAAGAAGCCTTGGCTCTTCTGGATAAAGTAAAGGTCAAGTTATCATGTCCATACTTAATGTACTGTCTCTATGTGAATGACGAAAAGTATATCCATGCTCTCTTTGACCATACCCTGACAATGAAGATGAGAAAAGCCGTTACCTGGAACGTTAAGCTCTATAATTCTATAACTTATGTTGAAGAATTATCACTAGAACAGAAAGCAAGCAGGCAGGAAAATTTATCTACAATCAACGTCCCGCCTTTTGTTATGTTGTTATTTCTGAAATTTCTATGTGTCTGGCAAACTAAAGCAAGCAATTTCCAGAAAGTTTTAACTGAATTCCACATTCTACTTGAGAGTGATAACTCAATACACGTACCTTCATGTCTCAAAGACATATCCTGGCAAATGTTAGGAATTTGTTATGAAATGTCAGGAAACTTCAAAACTGCCCTGCATTGCTATTCAAAATCAATCCAGCAGCAACCTCTGAATAAAATTCAGGAAGCTTCGCTCAACAGAGCACGAAAGATCATTCCTCAGGTTGATGGGATCGAGGATACATGATCGAAAAAAAATGATATAAAAGTGGTTGAAATGACATAAATGACATAATGTAACTGATTTTAAATAAACATTTTAGATGGCATTATGTAACTGATAAATGATGTCAAACAATCTTTATCTCATATTTAAGAAGTTCTACAATCAAATGAAATTTTAAGGACACTGCCTTACAGTATTATTCCAGTCAAACTGAATGTGAGACTCCCAATTTCTACACCAACCACCAAGAAAGGTCAAACTACCGAAATCAGTCCAATAAAAGTCTGGGAACAAAGCTTGCGACATAGCACTAATAATATTTGGAGAACTAGTATATACTGATCCTGAAGCAAGAATGATTAACCACTGCGCCAAGACTAAAAATTGAAGAAATTCTGCAATCAAATGCATTTTTAAAGCTTCTGTCCTATGAAATAAAACCAAATCAAATCGTCACCAAAGATGAATGTCAAGTTTTTTAAGTTATATCCATATAAATTCAAAGACTTTTTTAAAACAACTTTTAAGTTTTTTATCACTCTTTGACAAAACAAAACATATACACATTGACGTGAGAACAGAAACTTTCTTCTATGTGTGTCACTGACTTAATGATGTACCAAAGCAACTACCATTATAAAGATTGAGTATGATAATTCCTACTCAATTTGTGTACTTAAAAATCTCCTCACACTTTGGAATGCTAGAATCATAATATACATGTACATGGTTTTACATTTATGTTATAATAAAAATAAAGTTAAACATTTTCATATCATAAACTTTAATCCGATCATTTGCTATTTAATTTTTTTTTCATTTAGATTTAACCCTGCTAGCAAAAGGAAATTTTAAAATATACCTTACTTATTTGAAAACATATATGTTTCCAACACAAGCATATCTGTACCACTGGAGCAGAAATGTACCAATCAATTTATTTGTACATATGTTATATAACTCTAATCAACTCTCTTATTTCCTTTCTGTGTTACACTTTGCCCCCGATCTTCATATGATACTGTGATCAATAAAAAATACATTGATTATTTTTTCATTAATTCAAATTTAAACTGAAAATTCATATTTTTAAATTAGATCTTAAACAGTGTTTAACTTCAGAAAATAAAATTAGGAATTGGATTTTTCTGATTATAAATTTTTGGAATTTTAAATATATTCCATATTCGCTGATAACTATGTACCTTTACCACGAATACGATATTTTTTCTGACCATATTTAAAACAAAAAGGCGTCTACAATATCGCCGCGTGCCAACAATTCAATATTTATTTAGCTTACAAAGATATTATATTTATATTCAAACCCTAATTTGTAAAAACAGTTTACATGTACATGTATATCTTCTCATATTGCATTTTAATTACTGTGTTTATAGTATATATATTGGAACATTTGATAAAAAAAATGATGTATTGCGAATACGGATTAAAAATATTCAAAACATACTCAAATATATGTAAGTATTTTTTTGTAATAGAATTTTTTGACTTTATTCATAACAATTTTCAAATAAGACAAAATCCCTGCTTGTATCTTTAAATAGGTTAAATATGTTTCAAGACAGTTCCTTCACTTTTATGCATAATGCTTGAAGTGTGTACCAATACAAACTCCCCAAGAATTCATCAGTAAATTTCCAAGTACACACTCCGTATGTCAAGGAATGGGATACAAAACAATGAACTGTTCTGGAACAGAAATTAAAGGAAAATTTACTATTTCGTATAAATTTTAGCTAAAATTTTTTAAAGCATCAATTAAGGCTTTAATGGTATAAAGATAAATAAATTTTCAATTCTACAAATTTTCCATAGCCAAAAAAAATTATATACTTTTGAAAAAACGCCAAATTTTACACCGCCCCCCCTTTTTTCCCCACACATGAAATGTTACACATTAAGACCACATTTACACAAAAAGAAAGAACTAATGCATTGCTGCGTGCTCACACAATTTTTTTTTTATATTATGAGAATCTAAATTTACAAAAAAATTTTAGTTTAAAAAAAGATTTTGACAATTTTGTTTTTGTAACGTCACAAATTAATCGGATTTCGTATGATTTTAAGAGGAAACAATGGACAAAATTTGCTTTTTTTACTACAAAATTTATAGAACACAGGCCTGCTCCAGAGCAATATTTACATATTTCATTGATATCATCATTTAACACATTGTATCAAAATATTAATAGCAGGAAAGACCTGATTTTATGATTTTTTTAAAAGTTTAGACTAAAATACACCTTTGTCTGCAGAAATCATGGAAACTTTAATTAAACACCATTTTCCTATCGTCATATTAAACATATGACGTCAAGGCTTATGAAAATAGTGGTTTGAAGTCTGAAGATATCAAAGAACTGTTTTAGAACATAATTATATATTTTTCCGTCAAAGTTTGATTTTTGGGGAAAATGATTCATTGACACTTTCATAAAGTCCTTTCATATCATTTTTGATAAATATAATAATATGATTCAAAAAGTTCTTATAAGTGTAAAATTTAAAATTTATTTAAATTTATCTTTTTATTACAACTTTCAAATCATGAGAAAGAATTTTGATAAATGAATATTTTTTTAAAGTTTAATACGTAATAGATTTCATAAATTTTTGACAGACATCATTGCTTTCCATGCGCGTTTGTCTAAACAACAAGAGAATCTTGGAAAGTATGCCGTTGTTGTATTTGGAGGCATAAAACTGAACACAGGAAATGCTTATGACGGGACGACGGGGAAATTCACAGCACCTGAGGATGGGATTTACTCATTCACGTGGACCATTCTCACAGCAGCTGGAAAATATTTTAACACTGAAATTGTTCAAAATGGAAATATTATTGGTTATAATCATGTGGAAGGCGCCAGGGGTAGTTCGATTTTATCTTCCGGATCTTCATCATCTATAATAAAAATGAAAAAGAATGATAAAGTCTGGATAAGAACATATGACGATGATGGAAAGTTTGCATATGAACACTGGTCATCGTTTTCCGGATTTAAATTGTAAAATAATAGATGTTTCAAATAAAGAGATTTCAAAAGTTGAATATATGTATCTTCTTCATAGTTTTCGTCATCTTTTGATCTATTTGTATACATGTATTTTACCAGAGAAGGACATAATGGCAAAGTAACTACTATCGTTTTAAAGAAAAGCTTTAATTCATAGAATAGAAGAAATAACGGCATCGTGAGTAGTGACCTTTAAAGTTCTGACTTGTACCATACAATATAGTGCAAAATATACAAATAACCAGCATTATTTTTAATTTAATCTTTACCATTGGCTTTTTTTCAAGGCTACCTATCAAGGAAGGACATTCTCTTTGTCGCTTAGAGATAAACCATTGAATGGTTTTAAAATTTCATATTTGTTTTTCTATTTTTTTTCAAAATAACAGTGTTGTTAACTCAGTGATATAATTTTTATCACCATTACTAGTATTTCAAGGTATATGAAAGGAAAAAAGAGCCTCATTGATGATTCTAATTCTCTCCAAAGGTCACTGTAAAGCATAATGTTAAATGCACTCATTATGTCAAACCATATGCTGTATATCGGCAGTAGGAACAAATTTAAAAGTAGGTCATTGTTCAAGGCTCCTAAGGTCGATCACCATGACATTATCAAAACCCATTCTGGTAAACAATGGTTTTGCAGATCATTTCATCAATACATAGGGTTCACGGACTATATGGAAAGACGATGCTTGCTCCCCCTAGACGCGTGATCATACCTCTATAAAATATTGGTGTTTTATACTTGTTCATAGATTAATATTGTTTGTAGTTTTTTTTTTCGAATTCGATATGTGTCGGTTATATTTGTCTTTCAAAATTATTACGGTTGTCAAATACACATTCTGATTGCACACACAGGTACTCTAAAGTTGACATCAAAGAGATGCGTGAGCATTGCTCTGCATTGACAATATCTATGTGGTTTTTGGAGACCAGTGTATCTCTGTACAATCATTGGCTGACATTCCTGCTGTTGGTTAAAAATTGCGTGTAAGTTATAATAGCAAACATTTCTTAATTCTAAAAAGCATGATTTGTAAAATCTTATTCGTAAAAAGAAATTACACTTTGTGTATCAACAGGTTTGAGATATATCAACGAAGTATAGTCAATTAAAAATGGTACAGTTTCCAAAATTCCTACGTCAGAAAACATCATATATCCTTCATGCGCTTGAACATTCAAAAGATACCACATTTGTCTTTGACACAATTTTTCATTAATTGGATATTTTACTTAAAAATTTGACGTTAAACGAATCTAACAACCAAGCTCTATTATGAAACTTGTCTATCTTCAACTTCCCTTACTTTGCAGCAATATACCATCATCACCTGATTGGACACAAATATATATCTCAGTTGATTCGAAACGCAAGAATATGCTCTAATGATACGTTTTGCAACAAAAATTTACTAAAACGATAAATTATTGACAAACAATCTGTTGATAAAACAGGAACAAATCAGTTTAGATTCGTTTAAAGTAATCATTTCGTAAGTATCTATGGTCGATACAACAATTTGTCAGCAAATACAATTTAATTATCATTAAGTCAACAATGCTGATCTTACGTTTTTCATATTAATTGTAAGTCCATTATTTATACACCGAATTGACGACGGAAATATTTTCCGTTATTACCTGAAAAGGAGTGTGTGATCTGGTCATCTCGTTTGCCATACACGTTTATCCTCCAAGGCACACAATATCCCACCTCTGATGTTTCGGAGGTCCGTGTTTGCTCTGCTTCTATTTTGTATTGTTTTATGGACTTTCATATTGAATACTGTTCGTTATCTCCATATCCTTCATCTATTTATTAGAACATTCCAAATCTTAAATATCAACATATGTATGTACATTCTTTGGATCAATTTTATTCAAAACATTGACTCGTGCGCGCAATGGGAATTTGAAAGTATATTATATATATTTGTTAACATATTTTTGAATTACATGTAATGCACACTGGAGCAGAAATGTATAAATCAATCTGTACATTGCAATTGACTATCATTACTCAGGTCGGTTCTCCTATCATCTCCATGCTGTCCAGCAACGTGTAGCATCGTTTTTGAAAGTGGGTGGGGGCAGCCAGAGAAAATTTCTGTTTTACTTACATGAAAAAAATTGAGAAGCAAAAAAAAAATTCCTAAAATCGAAAATCCTATATCGGGGGAAGGGGGGTGGGTTGAAGCCAACGTTTTTTAATGCTAACTTATTTCAGCACCAATTTTGTTTAAACCTACAATACTTTATTTTCCTTATATCACAAACAGTTGGGGGGGCAATCAGCCTTTCAATGAACATTTCCTTTAGTATAAGTAATGTTGGGGGGGGGGGGAAAGTGGGGGATGTGTGTTACACTTTACCCCGTTCTTTAAATACCATTGTCAAAGCCAGCGTGGCGCAGTGGTTAGAGGGTCTGCTTAATAGTCGTATAGTAAGGAGCTGATCTTTATGTCGCGGGTTTGAATACCAATGCGTCTCGTGGGAACTAGTTCCTCGGATGAGACCTTATAAACCGAGGTTCCATGGCACAGTAGGTGTTGTTCACGGTAAGGATCCTAACTCCTCAATTGTCATGTGAGTGCCAAGTATAGGTAGAAATTTGCCCCCAGAAATTTATTTTTACAGTAGTTGTGCGGTATAAAGCTAAAACTTTTATAGTTTATAAATATACTATTGTTTAACAGATAGAAAGTATCACTTGAAAACAAATATTTAAAAAATATAAAAATTTATCGAGAAAGAAATATATTTTAACAAATTGCATATTTAATAATTATACACCTGCCTAATTCTTTATTTTTAATGAAATGAATGTTGTTTGAAAGGCTCCTATTGAAAGCATGACATGTATAAAGACAAAAGGACACTATAAAATCCGCCATAAAATCGGCCATTTGAAATGTGCTTTCGGTTTCAAATCTTAACATTTGGACAGAATACAGGGAAAACATACAATTATAATATTTCAAATATCAACTTGTCATTATTTTAAACACATGGTTTTTGAGCTATTGTAAAAATAAATTTTTGGACATGTTGACCCTTGATGAAACCTTAAATGTTCTTTTAAAATCACTATATTTCAGGGGCTGTCAAATAAAAAGTCTATTCCATAGCCATAAATTCCTCAAGAAATTTCAGCTGTCAATTCTTGGATCCTTCCCTACAAAATGTGTTCATGTAAATATATACATTCTTCTATTTTATCATTTCACTAGCAGATTTTGTTGTTGCTTTATCATGCCTACTTCCTTTTGGGAGATAATACAGCATGTCTTGTCAGATCAGACTTTTAAATCACACTTCTTTGAATGACAATTCAAAATTGTGACAATTCATGACAGGATCATGAAAACATATTTAATGATTTTTAAAATCTAAATCTGCATGCGTAAATTACAAATTTGCAGCGCCTAAAAGATGTTATTGTTTACTTTCTAAAATCGGATAAGCGAGGAAGGAAGCTAATAGGAAGTGAAACAAAATCAGTTTTCAGAAATTGCTGAATGAGGAAGATAACAAAGGTGAAAAAATTAGATAAAACCATTGTTGAAAATGACCAATATAACTTGTGAGTGGTAAAAATGTGTTATTTAGAAAAAATATTTTTAGAAGTAAACGTTAATGTTTACTTGGTCTATAAAAGAAGGACATTTAGTTTTCCATTGACTCCGCCATCATTATATCATGTAAGTATTACTATTTAGTGTACAACAATAATCTTAAGGTCAAAAATAAACCATTTTATTTTCTCAATCTGTCTGTTTATGTACTTGTAATTATTCTTTTGCATTCTTTAAAAAAAGTTTACAGGGAAACTTTTATTTATCTAAGACATTTTCTTATGATTAACGTTGTTTTACAGAAAAGAGAACTTGCTTAAGAAATGGACCCCTACACCAGTGCCCAAGACGTTGTGCGATGCGATCTTTGTGAAGAGAATGTCGCTGAAATGTGAAGATTGTAATAACCCAGTGTGTCAAAAATGTATTACTTCTGAACAACATAAGAGGCATCATTTCACAAGTTTACAAGAGTTAGTTAAAATAAAGAAAAAATTTTCAATCAGATTTTAATAAGGTTGTGTTAGACAGACGTTTCAGGATTTGAAGAAATGGTTTCCGAATTAAAATCACAGTTAGCTGGAATAGATGAAATATATGGAAAACTCGCATCAGACATAACAAAACATGGAGAGGAATGGCATAGGGAAATAGACACTGTAATCAAAAATACTCAGGATGAAATTCAGATTATGAAAAATCAACATAGAGATACTCTAAATAAACATTTGACTGACATTTGGAAATTGATTACGGATGTCAAAAAATCTCTCTGAAATGAAAGATACCCCGGTATTCGAAAATCGAATGAAGTTTTAAAGACACTGTCTTACGAGATCATACCAGAGGAATCTATCAAATTGCCACCCAAGCTGAATGTGAAACAACACAAAAACTCAATTACAATTTTCACAGGTATTTGGCTCTTTATCACTTCTATCTATCACAACAGAAGAACATGGCTTCACAATGAAGGAATCCGAAGCTGTATCCCCTCACTTGTACTCTCATACAGTCAAACCATTGCTTGATGAACCAAAGATAATATCAACAATTAAAACCGAGTATAATGAACTACACCATGTCACCTGTTTTCTTGATGATCAACTTTATACAGGAGGGAATGGAACAAGCATGAGACTGTACAACCTCAAAGGCAAACTTCTGAAATCAATCCAAACAAAATCTGGGAATAAACCTTGCGACATAGCACTAATGAAGAACGGACATCTAGTTTATACAGATCCTTTGGCTAGAACGATTAACATAGTCAAGACTAAAAAGATACAAGAAATGATCCGATTACAAGGATGGGAACCTTACTATGTCTGCAGTACCTCCTCTGGTGACCTTTTGGTCACCATGCTTAGTATAGATACAGAGCAATCAAAAGTTGTCCGTTATTCTGATTTCTCAGAAAAACAAAGTATTCACTCTGATGACAAAGGCAGACCGCTGTACTCATATACTGACATTAAATACATATGTGAGAACAGGAACCTAGACATTTGCGTGTCTGACTTTAGGGCTCAAGCTGTAGTGGTCGTCAACCAGGAGGGGAAATTCCGATTTAGGTACACTTGTCCTCCCTCAACTAACAAAGAAACATTCAATCCAACAGGTATCACTACAAACAGTCAATCTCAGATCTTGATAGCAGACAGTAACAACAATTGTATCCACATCGTAGACAAGGATGGTCAGTTCCTCCGTCATATTGATAACTGTGATCTAATCCTTCCCTGGGGTTTATGTGTGGACACGAATGACGAACTTTTTGTGGCTGAATTAAGAGGATGTGTGAAGAAAATTAAATATATATAGTAAGAAATGCATTGAATCAATCATGTTAAAGGTACTAAATGAGCGCATTTTTGAAACTTCATATGTAGCACCACAATGATGAATAAATTATATAATGCTTCTCTTAACGGTTACAGGGAAATTTTAAAATAGAAATTTAAAGGGTTCATTCTAACGATTATATTTTTGTGTGAATATGATATGTTTATTTCATCCGGTTTCAGAATAAATTCATAAGCTAAGTAGAAACGGAAACAACATCCTGCCGATTATTAAGCACCAGGAAAAGCCAGCGGTGTTTTATGGCTGGAGAATATATCTGCAGAATTTTTTTCAAACTTAGAAAAGGTTTAACTAGATACCATCATTTCCAATTTCATGCTGACTACCCTGGATGGATTGGGGTGAAGAAGAGAAATTCACGTAATCCTATTCCTGTGAATCTGCTGAAAAGAAATTTACAATTCTCAGAGGAGCAGCGCCCTGAGGTTATCACAGAGAGGGGACTTGATATTATAGACAGTGGTTTTTGTATGAAGGTATCAGAGAATTCTGCTCTTTGGGTGCTGCAAAAGATGCCTTTTGTCAATGCCTGTGCAACTGTGTGATTTTCAAATATCATTGCCTTATTTACCATATACCACTCAGTGAACTAATAGTGATACAAAATCAGTTCTTAAATTTGTTCTTACATCGTTGTCCAAATTGTGTTAATAGTACATTCTTAATACATATATAACATACATTGTTTGTTATTTGTTTTGTATATTTATTATTCTCTCTGATTATACACTTGTTAATTTCTCTTGAAAATATTAAGTATTCAGGTTCAGATATTCATACTATGTCAAACCTTTAGCATCCATTTCCAATTCATGAAATCATAACAATACACTAGGTAATCTTCTCTCTAAGTGAAAAAGTCTTTTTTCAGCTTGATTTTCTTTTACCATGGCAACATACATTTTAGTAAGCTTATTCAGAAATTATCATCATCATAAAGCATCATATATTTTTTATTTTCATTGTTCCTAGCCCCCTTAAAATGTGTCTTGGAGGGTACCTTGTGTCCAGTACTCTTCAAGAAATTTTTCAAAAAGCGTCAGCTAAACTCTCATAATAAAATAAGTGAAAAAATTGACTTGTTTAAATTGTCATCATTTTCTTCAGGGTTGGAATAGTTAAAAAAATATTTTGGATTCTTGTTCTTGACCTTCATACAGATCAAATGTAAATTTTCCTCATCTGGTTTTATTTTGCCAGTAACTGTCACATATTGCATCCTATGTGCAATGTTGAAAAAATGTTATATAAATAATAAAGGCGTTAAGGTGCATTCTTTAAAACTACATACGATAAAGATCGCTCGCTGATATGGTATCAAGGGCCATTCGATATGTATGTCAAAAATTAGTAGCCTTTTATCTAAAGCAGGTGACATCTCAATATTAAACGTTTTCGAATTGGACATTAACCAACATAAAATAAATCAATCATTTTATCATGAGTGTCTAATTAAAACATGTACAAGAGATATAAATTCTCTCGTTCCAACTTCAGTGATACTCAGAACCCTTCTAAAACCCTTGCTCTGGAAACTAAAAGCGAATTTAGCAAAGTCAGAAACTTATTTGAAAATTCCTAATCGTTTACCAATATTATAAGGGCACAGTGTGAGTTACATTTGAAGAATAGAGTCTGTGTAATTACACACTTTCTACTGGAAATATATCTAAATACTTACTGTTAATGAATCTACCGTAAAGACAATGTATTATCTTATAAGGAAGTTTGTGTTATTCGAGAAAGGTACAAGTACTTGACACAATTCACATTTATGCATTTTTGAATAACGAGCCGTTAGCCTTTTGTCACGGTCATCTGTCTTCTATACAACACATCAGACGGGTTCGCAAAAAATCTTTTCTAATATGAACTATCATTACTTGAAATATTAAATGTATTTTAAATTTGATTTCATTTTTATCATTTAGGTCCGTATGTATTTCAAATACAAATCTCAATAATAACCATATAATATTCGATTGCTTGCACATTTTTAAAAATCAATTTTTTTAACACCATCTAATTTAGCTGCAGATCAGTAGCGTTATAATTTTATATATTTGTCTTTGACCATAACGCTACAGATCCCGTAATGCAAAAAAGGTGCAATTTACGGTGCAATATTTTTTGCGCACTTTTGGGGAGAATTTCGCTACTTTCCATCGGTTAATTAACTTCCTTCCATCCCCTAATTCTATGCACATTATTTAACTACCCTGTATATATTATCCATCTACCTACCCTTTATAGTCGTCTCTACAAGTGATAAACTCGCTTGATTAAAATTATATGTTAGATTGCTGAAAATTCACTTCAAACGAGTTTATTGCTTGTAGATACAACTATAAATGTTTGAGAGGTGGATAAAATATGAATATTTGCTACAGAAGGTGTCTCAAAGACATATCCTGGCAAATTTTAGGAATTTGTTATGAAATGTCAGGAAACTTCAAAACCGCCCTGCATTGATATTCAAAAGCAATCCAGCAGCAACTTCTGAATAAAATTCAGGAAGCTTCGCTTAACAGAGCACGAATGATCATTCCTCAGATCGATGGTGTCCATGATATTTTGATAGGAGAAAAACTGATATGAAAATTATTCATAAACCGTGCGCTGTCTAGAAAAGTTATAGTATTTCATAAATAAACAGGCTTGATAGACATTAATTATTAATTTTACACATAATAGACTTTTTGTGTATATGGCACGCCGAATTCACAAAAATGAGCTTAACATATATATTTCACAGTTGATAAACTAGGTTTATCGACTGTAAACTATAGTTTACAATCCGTTAACTATATTTAACGGTTGTTAACTATAGTTTTCGAATACTTATCTAATATAAGTTTATCTGTCTGTAATAAAACGTTAACAATAGATTTTGTTGATAAACATTGATTCACGTCTATAAACTATAATTTACAATCGTTCACTATAGTTAAGAGTTGTCAGTCATAGTTTCACAAAACTATAATTTACAATCGTTAACTATAGTTTAGAGTTGTTAATCATAGTTTCACAAATCGTACAACTATATTTACTAGATCGTTAACTATAGTTAAGAGTTGTTATTAACCATAGTTTTCAAATCGTGAAACTGTATTTATCAGATAATCTGTTTTGCAATCGCAAATGATCGTGTTCAGTGTTAATTATAGTTTACTGTTCTGAAACATACGGTAGATTATCGCGTTAACTATTGTTTACAGATGTAAAATATAGATTAACGTTGTTATAAAATATAGTTTACAGTCCGTAAACTATAGTTTACAACCGATAAACCTAGTTTATCAGCTGTGAAATATTTTGTTTTCTTTTTCTTTCTCATTTGAGAAAGACCAAGAGAAAGATGGGTATGGAGTTAGGGAGTTCAAAACAATATCTGTTAAGTTTTTAAGCAGGGAAATGTATAATCAGCACATGATTTGTTTAAGTAGGCATACTCACATTTGTGTTTTGTTGACACACTATGCCATCTTGTTGATAAAAAGTAAACTAGTGTCATAGATAATGTTTTGTATTATGTTGAATCATTGTCAAACAGATGTATACATCTTATTGCGTATATTTATTTCACTTTTAAACTACTGACGGATTAAGAAGGGGGTGTGGAGGCATACATCATCTTAAAGTTTTCAATCTTTAAGTTGCACGTTTTTGAATACACAGAAAAATATAACACGATGTTGAAATGTGGATAAACAATTAATATTGTAATACAGAACCACTCTCCGAAAAGCAGTATTACGTGGATTATACTTGTATCTCTTTAATTAAATCAAGATAATGGGAGAAATTATTTTCTTAATTATTCAGACCTACTTTCAGTGTCTTTATGTAAAAGAATTCTAATATTTTAATATAATTTAAAAACAACGAAAAATTATCTATGTCTTTATTTTTTCTGGTGATAATGACTCAGAAATCATCAATGTCTTATTTTTCAATTGATAATTTAAAAAAAGAAAATACTCACCTTGAAAAAAAAGTTTTTGTAAACATTTCTGCCAGCAGTCTTTGTTCTTTCTCAAAGTTTTGGTTGAAACGAGAAATTATATTTCCATGCCATTATCACAAATTGTGAAAATTGGGGGCTCGTCCGGGATGGAAATGTATTGATTGACTATATCCTTTCGCAGATTAAACTGAACTTTGAAAATGAAAAAAGAGAAATTAGTGGAGGAGATTGGGCAAAAGTTAGGTCTGCAAGGGGATCAGCTTTTGAACATTGGAATATGTAAGGAAAAAGTTGCGTGAGTACGATATACAACAATCTTCGGATGTTTGCACATAAAAAAAAAACATTTGTCGGATTTTGTTTTTGAGCATGATAATTAACTTGGCTGGACGTATTCTTTGTCCTTATTTCAAAGCTTTGATTACTGCGAGAGAATATATTTCTATGCCATAATCACAATTTTGAAAGCGACTTGAAAAGAAAGGGTATGTTAAAAGGACAACATTTAGAAATGTATTTTTGATTAATCTGAAAAGATTTATAAAAGAATTGTAACTTATAACCGACCCTCAATATTGCATGGAGAGTCATCCAAAGGTATTTGTATTTATAATTAGTAGATAATTATGTTTTATTGATATTCTTTTGCATTTCTTGTAAATGTTTTATAGAAACATTTTAATTTTCAAACACATGCATTATATGATACACATTGTTTTACAAAAAAAAATAAAAAAAAAAAATTAAAACTTAAACCCCAATCCGTGCACATGACGTTCTCCCATGCGATTTCTGTGAAGAGAAATGTTACTACATGCAAGATTTTTTGTAGTTTGTCCCCAAGAAATCTGTGTAAAGTTTGTGTTGGAGAGCAAGTTTCTCATATCTCTAAGAGACACGAAGCAGTAATATCAATATTGAAAAAAATTCACGTTTGTGTTACCCCAGTGATAATTTCATTGTTAAGAAAACTGTGAAGTATCATGTAAGACTGTAACATTCAAGTTTGTCAAAAATGTGTTACTTCTGATAATCATGAGATACATCATTTCATAAGTTTACAAGAATTAGTTAAATCAAAGAAAATAGGTATTCAAAATAAGGATATAAGGTTGAGAGAAGGTCTACGATGTAAAATTACAGCTAGCTAAAATAGATGGAACAGTGTATACAGGATTATTTTCGCCCCGTGTTATTTTCGCCTTTTAACACTTACAAAGAATTTTGCGCCGTTTGAATTCACCCATTCATAGTTGTATATGAGAAATCATTCTGTGTTCTTTTAATTCAGCCCGTTTTAAATTCACCAAACTCAACGTAGGGCGAAAGGGGATAAAATAAAACGGGGGCGAAAATTTCCCTGTATACAGTATATGGAAAACGCACATCAGATGTAACATAACATGAAGTAGAATGGTATAGGGAAACGGACATCGTTATCAAAAATACTAGTACTCAAGATGGAATTCAGGAGATGAGAAACAAACATAGATATTCTCAATAAACATTTAAATGACATTATGTAACTGATTTTCAACAAACATTTTAAATGGCATTATGCAACTGATAAGTACTGTCAAATAATCTTTATCTGATATTGAAGAAGTTCTACAATCAAATGAAGTTTTAAAGATACTGTTTTACAGGCTCATACAAGTCAAGATGAATGTGAAACTTTCATTTTTTCACCATCAAAAAAGGTCAAACTACTAAGATCAGTCCAAACAAAGTCTGGGAGCAAACCTTGCGACATAGCACTAATAATATGTGGAGAACAAGTATACACTGGTCATGCGGCTAGAATGATTTACCTATTCAAGACTAAAAATGTAGAGGAAACAATCCAATTACAAGTATGGGAATCTTCCTATGTCTGCATCTCCTCCACTATTTATCTATTGGTATCCAAGATTTAGTACAGATACAGAACTATCAAAAGTTGTCCATTATTCTGATTTCTCAGAAAAACTGATGACAAAGGCAGACCGCTGTACTCATATACTGACATTAAATACATATGTGAGAACAGGAACCTGGACATTTGTGTGTCTGACTTTGGGGCTCAAGCTGAGTAATAATCAACCAGGAGGGGAAACTCCGATTTAGGTACACTTGTGATCCCTCAACCAACAAAGAAACATGCAATCCAACGGGTATTACTACAAACAGTGAGCTCAAATCTTGATAGCAGACAGTAACAGTATTTGTATCCACATCCTACACCATGATGGTCAGATCATCATTTATATTGATAACTGTGATATTATCCTTCTATGTTTATATGTGGACATAAGTGACAACCTTTCTATTGATGTATTAGAAGGATATGTAAAGAAAATCAAATATAAGTTGTACAAAACACATTCAGTCAATCACGTTCATGATACTAAATTAGTACATAATATTTAATTACTTTACATGTGGTATCAATACGAGGAATTAATTATACAATGCTTCTCTTAACTATTAAAGGCAAATCATGAAATATATATTCAATGGTTCATTCTAAAGATTATATTCCTTGTTTTGATATGTTTCCTCTTATTTGCAAAAATTTAAATGATCAACATAACAATAATAATGAAAATAAAGTTCACCATTATTATATGATAAACTGCGATCGTTTACATACCTTTTAGAATAAATTTTATTAAATAATAAATAACAGGTAACTGTGCTAGCAATGGGATTTTAAACTATACCTTCTTATTTAAGAACGCGTGTTTTCAGCACAGGTATTGCTGTACCAATGGAGCAAAAATGTATCAATCGATTTGTACATATGTAAATAACTCTTATGAATTCTCTTATTTCATATATGTGATACACATTGCCCCGATCTTAATATTCTGTAGGCAATAAAAAATGCATTTGTTATCTATTTTTAATTTAAATTTATATTGAAAATTTATATTTCCCAAATAGATTTCTGACTTCAAGCATTAACTTCAAAAAAGGAAGTAGGAATTTCAGTAATATTTCATATTCCAATAAATTGATTGCCTAGAACTATGTATTCTACCACAAATACAATATTTTATCTGATCATATCTAGGACAAAAAAAAAAGGATCTGGCGTGCTAACAAAATACACGTATTTATTTTGCTTATGAAGATTTTATATCTATATTCAAACCCTAATTTGCAAAATAATATTTTACATGTACATGTGTACCTTCTCATATTACATTCTAATTACTGTGTTTTTAGCATATATTGTGGAACATTTGATGAAAAAGACTGTACTGTGAAAAAGGATTTATTTGATATTCAAATCAAACCGAAAAATATGTAAGTATTTTCTAATTTTTTTTTTACTTTATAGATAACAGTTTTCAAATAAGACAATATCATATATGCTTGTGTCTTTAAATAGGTTAAATATGATCTCCAGGCTAACAACACGAATTATTTACTAATAATGGGTCCGACTGTGAAACTGTAAGGGGAACGCAATTTCTTTTGAGTAAGGCCCAATTCTTACAATTGATGGACCCGCCATTTGCACTTGCAAATTAAATTTCAAATGACATGAACATATTTTCCTGTATTTTTGTATTTATTGCGTCGTATAAAGCCGTTTTTTTTTCCACAAAATAAAGCGAAAAACTTTTATCGTTAAAATTTCCTTAAATTGAGATTTAGAACTTTAGATTTAGAATTTTAGAAGTGACAATGCCGAGAAAATCATTTCTGGACAAAAACTGACGTCATATAAAAAGTCATGATTATTGAATGGGAAGACGCTGTGTTATGGTCTATGAATATGAATGAGAAATTAAATGTTTAGGGGGAGTATTTTGAATGAATTTTTGCGCCCATCAAAAAAATCCCCTAGATATCGTTGGCACCCCAAAGGAGGTATCTACGAAGGGCGGAATTATTGCCTCAAAAACATGTTGTTATTTTTAAAAATAAATGTCCAGTATGTTGACATATCCCACTGTATACTATTTTAGTATACAGTGAGATATGTCAATTTTAAAGCGTACATAAAATCAAATTTCCGTGACATTCAGGCGTACATGAAGCAGAAAGGTTTACACAAAACTAAAAATTCACACTGTGCTTTGAAAAAAAAATGTTACGAGAATAGTTCGAATTTCCTCGACAATACATTATATAGAAAATATACAGTATCCTTGACCCAAGCACCAATGATTTTTGCAACATTTATTCTCGTACTAACAACCGAAGAAAGCATTTTATTAATGTTAAATATATAATTTTCTACTGCAAATTAATCTGAAAATTCATCTGCCGTAAAGATAGTGTTTTCTTATGAAAAATATTGTGATATTTAAAAAATGTACATGTTCATATACTTTACATATGCTATTTCGAATGAAGACTTATGAGTCTTCTGCCACGCACTGCTGCCCAATAACAGTCTATTTATGTACAGTACATCAGAAAAGCCCAATGAATAAATTTTTCATTAAAAATGAGCAAACAATTTCGATAACTTTTGACTCTTAAATGTATTGGATTTACATTGAATTTCCCTTTCACCATTTACGTCAGATATAGTTAAAAAAGGTTAACAACACACCGTATACCTCGAAAATAAATCTAAACACTACTGTATGAAAAATCTTGATTGTATGCACAATGTCTGTATCAATTTTCTTAATAACATTGAATGGTGCTTGCAGTGGGAGTTTAAAAGTATATCATATTGATTGAAAACATATGTTCCCAGCACACGCTATGTTGTGCAACTGGGGCAGTACATAACTGACATAATTTAGATCGGTTTTCTAATTCCTTTGCTCTTTTCATACCCGTAGGAAGCAATATCTGTTTGAGAGGATGGAGGGGGGGGGGCAAAACCAAACATTTTCCGGTTCCTATGGCCATCGTTTTTTTTTATTTAGCCCCGTCAATAAATGTGTAATCATAAATAAATTTAGATTCATCAGAAAGATTCATTTTTCCGCATAGATTAAAACTCTTAGATCTCACTTCAGATAAAAAGATGTGAATAGTAATTGTGTGGCATGCGTAGATATGCAATAATCCAAGGAATTGTTAGATTCTCAGATGAGACAAAGTCATGTATTTTATTAAGATCAAAAACTTAAGTGATCAAAGTTGAAACAAAGAGACGTTCTAAAGCATTGTCGTGTGCTGCCAAAATATTCAGTTATCTTCTGAGGACGTTAACTTTATAATCGAACCCTTAATGTGCAAAGAAATGTTACCATATCAGTCTGCTCATATTACATTCTAATTACTTTATTAAAGGTATAAAATGAGGAAAATTTGCTGATAGAATGTACTGTGAATAACGATATAAAATTTTAAATCATATTCCAAATATGTACATGTAAGTATTTTCTAGAATTTTTAGACTTTTTCGAAGTACCAATTAATATCATGAATGATTTTCAAATAAGAAAATATTTTATGCATATATCTTTAAATAGGTTAAATATGCTGAAGACGACGTTCCTCCTTTTATGCATATTGCTTGAAGTGTGTACCAAAGAAACTCCCCAAGACTTCATCAGTAAATTCAACAAGTACAACTCTGTATGTCAAGGAATGGGATATAAAACAATGAACTGTTCTGAAAAAGAGAAAAGTACGCAGTTATTTAATTTAGCTAATATTTTTCTCGATAGTTAACCTAAAAAATGTAAATATATTTAATATTCACTTAGCTTTTTTAGTTAATGCTAGAGATTGCATATCAGGCATTTATTCATAGAATATAACCGATATGATTCAAAAAGTGTACTCTCTATTTTTAAAATATATTTCTATATATCTATTAATATTTTTACTACCAAATCTTTTGATTTTGAGAGGAAACTTAGATAAATGTATATGTAATTATTTATTGATAATTTTATTACGTAATAGATTTCATTATTTTATTTTTCGACAGACATCATTGCTTTTCATACGCTTTTGTCTAAACGTCAAGAGAATCTTGGAAAGAGTACCGTTGTTGTATTTGGGAACGTATTACTGAACACCGGAAATGCTTATGACGGTACGACTGGGAAATTCACAGCACCTGAGGATGGTATCTACTCATTCACGTGGACTATTCTTACTCAGCCTGGAAAATATTTTCACACCGAAATGGTTCTCAACGGTCACATAATTAGTTATAATTATGTAAATGGAGTATCGGGCAATTCTCACTATTCTTCCGGATCATCCTCAGCTATAATTAAAATGAAGAAGAATGATAAAATCTGGATTAGAACGTATGGAGATGGAAAGTTTGCGTATGAAAACTGGTCATCCTTTTCCGGATTTAAATTGTAAATTAATGTTTCAAATAAAAATATTTTAACAATTGAATACAAATATCTTCTTTATAGTCTTTGTCATCTTTTGACCTATTTGGATACATGAATTTCACTAGAGAAGGACATTAATGACAAACTAACTACTATTGCTTGCAAGAAATGCTTTCATTTATAAAATAGAAGTGATACCGGTTGTACGACTCGTACTTTACGTACATGTATACACAATTGTACCAATGCATATTCAGCAAATTCATTCCACCGGAACGAAAGATTCTATGATATATAATTTTTGTCCAGTCTGTCTGTCTGTTTGCTTGTGTTGTCAAATTTAACCACAGGGGCCGATAACATACTTTATCTGATTTATTATAATCACAACATGTGTACATATACAATCTCTTTTTTTTAATATAGATAGTGATTAGGTAAAATCAAATATAGTATTTTACCGGCCCCTGTGACTTTAACCTAACCAATAACTATTAAGTGGGTGGGCATTTGGCTTTCATATTTCACAGGTGGATTCCTTGAAATATGATCTTTCTTTGGGTACATCAAATTCGACCTCTTTACTTTGAAGTTTGACCTACTTTTACAAAAAAATACCATGCCTTAACCTTTAACATTGGTCATAACTTTTAAGCACTTGGAGCTAGGGCTTTCATATGAGTATTCAATGTGACAAGAACTCTCAGCTGGTATTAAAAGTTATGACCTTGACCTGAGAGTTTGACCCACTTTTAAAGATTTTAGTCTTGGTTATAACTTTTGAACAGTTAGAACCAGGGTTTTTTTTTTATTTCAAAGGATTATTCCTTGTAAAAGACCTTTTTTGGTTACCAATACTTTTGACCTTGACCTTTGGAATTTGACATGCATTTGAGAGAATTCAACCTTTGCCAAAAGCGGCAACAGTGTTTCACAAACACATCTTTTTTTAAATTTGATCTTGACCTCATTTGACTTTTTTCAAGACTACCTAAAAAGAGAGGATATTCCCTTTACTGCTTGGAGATAAACTACTTTTTTTAATTATAAAAGTTATTATTTTTCCTAATTAAAAACTGTGCTGTTAGTATTTGTTCTCGTACTTGTTCGCGCTAGTTATTTAAAAAATATGATGCATATATCAGCACTAGGTACAAATTTGAATTTAAGTCAAAGGTCAAGTTCAAGGCTCCTGGCCCCGGGATCATGAAGCATCTTAAGCTTAAGTCAAAAAATGCCTTAGATGCTGAATTTAGAGGTTAAGCAGCCCAAAATGAAAATGCTTTCCGATTTATCATCAGTCTGTTTTGTATGCAAATTATGAGTTTCCTTTAAAACAAGTTTTAAAGATTTTATAGATAATTGAAATTTCGAATCAAGTCTAAGTCTGGTTCATGATCCCGGGGCCTGGAATCGATCATCATATAATAATATAAGCGCTTAAATGTATTAAAGATAATAAAACAAGACCACAAAATTAATCCCCGAACAAACTGTCAAGACATCCTCTGATGTCATCTTTGTTAAGATAACTTGGCACAAATGTACTGTAGCTTGTGCCCAGTAAATCTAAACATTGTGTAGGAGAACACATTTTTGATGTGATGCCCCTGAATTTTAGGAAATCCAATCTTGTGTATCCTCAATGTAAAATCTATCTTAAACGCATTGTGGAATACGCTCTAAAGACTATAACATTCCAGTATGTCTAAAATGTGTTGCGTCAAAAAGATATGAGAAGCAATTTTGCATTTAGAAGACTTAGAAAACTCTAAAAAAAAAAAAAAGTAGGAAAGGGAAACAATACGATTAAAAGACACAGTTATCCCAAGCTGTGAAGAAACTGATTTCTGATATAAAATTCCTGTCAGTGAGCATAAATGACAAATACCGAAAGCTTAAATTAGATGTTGCAAATCATGGAGAAGAATGGTTCATAGAAATTGACATTTCTGTCACGAAAACAAAAAAAAAAAAGAAAGAAATTTGGAAATGACAGACAAACACAGAAGAATTTCATTGAAACATTCGAATATTAATGAGGTATTGATTTCTCATGGAAAACAATCTTTTTCTGAAATTAAGGAAGTTCTACAGTCAAACGTAGTTTTAAAGCCTCTGTCCTATCAAATATAGCCAGAGGTATTGATTTCTCATGGAAAACAATCTTTTTCTGAAATTAAGGAAGTTCTACAGTCAAACGTAATTTTAAAGCCTCTGTCCTATCAAATATAATTCATAAATTATAAAATATAAATTCATAATTGAAGATAAATGTCGAGTTTTCAAAATTTACCCTCCTAAAAATTCAAAGAGAATTTTACAGCTTTTTGGTTGTTTATTTGTTATCCATCAGAAAATAACTGTGACTACACATTGACAAAGACACCCGAAACTGTCTCTCCCCTTCAGGCAAACCACTGCTTGATGTACAATATACCAAAGCAACTACAATAACTGAGTATGATCATTCATACTATTACACTTGTGTTTCCTCACACTCTGGAATGTTAGAATCATAATATAAATGTATATATGTAATAATAAAAATAAAGTTAATCATTATTATATCATAAACTTTAATCCGATCTTTTGCAATTTAAAAATAACTTTTAAAATTTAGCCGTGCTAAGGGAATTTTGAAATATACCTTCTATATTTGAGAACATATGTTTTCAGCACAAGTATTGGTGTAACACTGGAGTAAAAAAAATATCAATCGATTTATTTGTACATACGTAATAATTCTAATAAATTCTCTTACTAGTATTTCCTTTCTATGTTACACTCCTACGATCTTCATCTGATGCTGTGATCAGTAAAAAATGCATTAATTATCTATTAATTAATTTAAATTTATACTGAAAATTCATATTTTCGAACTTGATTCCTGAATTAAAGCATTAATTTAAGAAAAAAATAGGAATTGGAAATTGACTAATTTTCAAAATTCCATGCAACTGATCGCTGATAATGTAACTATGTATTTTACTACGAACACTATATTTCATCTGGTGATATCTTAAAAAAAAAAGGGGGGGTCTTGAATATCGCTAACAAAATATTTAGTTTGGTTATGAAGAAATTATATCGATATTCAAACCCTAATTGGCAGAAAACAAGTTTACACACATGAACATGTATATCTTCTCATATAACATTTTAATTACTGTGTTTATAGTATATATAGTGGGAAGTTTAATGAAAAAGACTGACAGTGAAAAAGGATTTTAAAAAAATATTTAAATCATAAGTATTTTCTAGAATTTTTAGACAGTATCATTAACAGTTTTCTAACAGGACAAAATCCCATGCTTTTGTCTCCAAATAGGATACATATGCTAAAGGCAACTTTCCTCCTTTTATGCGTTTCGCTTGAAGTTTGTACAAAAGGAACTTCTCAAGACTTCATCAGTAAATTCAACAAGTACAAATCCGTATGTCAAGGAATGGGGTACAAAACAATGAACTGTTCTGAAGGTGAGAAAAGTACTCATTAACTTAGAAATTTTAGAATTTACTCCCTTTCTTGAATGTACACTGAATACTTTTGTTCATATCAGAAATTTTATATCACGCTATTTTAAAACAATGATATTATGTCAACAATTGTATAATAGAATGAGGGTATTTTTTTTAAATTTACATACCTAAATTGAAATCATCCACCATATGTACGCAAGACAAATGAATATTAGTTTCTATTGTTGAATAAAGCGTAACATATGGTATTTATTTTGAACAGACATTGCTTTCCATGCACTTTTGTCTAAACGACAAGAGAATTTTGGAAAGAGCGCTGTTATCGTATTTGGGAAAGTATTACTGAACACCGGAAATGCTTATGACGTTACGACAGGTAAATTCACAGCACCTGAGGATGGTATCTATACATTTACGTGGACCATAGTTACCACAACTGGAAAATATTTTTTCACAGAAATTGTTCTCAGTGGTAACCTAAATGGTTATAATCATGTAGAAAGCTCCTCGGGCAGTTTTCACTGGGCATCGGGAACTTCATCAGCTGTTATAAAAATGAAGAAGAAAGATGAAGTCTGGATAAGAACACATGGTGACGCAGGAAAGTTTGCTTACGAAAACTAGTCATCCTTTTCGGGATTTAAATTGTAACATGATTCAAATAAAGCTATATTACAACTGATTTCTTGTATATGTATCTACTTCATAGTCATTTTCACCTTTGAATACATTAGATATTTTATTAGTGAAGTTCATAATGGCAAATTAGCTACAGTAACTATGATATATATGATGAATTTAAATTCTCTATCTTTAAATTTCCTTAGTCATTTACCAGTATTGAAAATACAAAAACAACAAAGCTGGATACAACTCACACATTTTTGGCACAACCTATTTGGTCCAATAATTTTTTACCTACCAAGGCAAATCGTTTTGTTTTAAAAACTGGGCGAGAAGTCGAGTCTTATATACAAAGCACATATTTAATGAAAATGGAAAATTAAATTCTCTAGTCGATCTTTCACGTGTTATTATAAACAAAAGTTACTGGTTTTAAGAATATATGATAATTAAGACAGAATTTAAAAAACTATAAAATCTTTGATTATTAATAGATGGGCTAGTCATCCTGTTGAAAATTGTCCCCCGGCGAATGTGGGTGCTTCTCCAATTCTTTTTATTTATTAAATCATATAGAATCCAATCGTAATCTTATACGGTTATTATACTGAAAGGAAAAAGAAACGCACAAGAGCTAATATGCGAAAAATATTTAACGATGTGGCCGAAAATTATAAAAATTGGTCAGATGTGTATTTTTGTTACTGTGCACTAAAATCGCAGGTCAAAATTACTCAACCATGAAATGTATGGCGTCACGTAGGGGAAGTGATAAAAAGCCAAAAACACGTGCACATTAATGATGACAGTTTTGTGACCACATTTTGTAGTGCCAAGAGATGCATTAGAGTTATAGACATCGTTTTCCGATATTTGCAGTCAGTATAAATTTCTTGCAATCATGGTATGGCTGACGGAAGTTACATAGAGTCTAGAAATTGAATTGCATAAGTGAATGAAAAGGCAAGAACATGTTGCTGTGCAGTTTGTTTTTAACTTTTCAACCCAAAATGTTTTTTTTCAGTTATCAGAGAGTAACTTAAATGGTTTCCAACCAACTATGACGGCGACGTTGGCGCGTAACAACGTCACGTCAGAATGGGGCTTTTTATCATGCTGCCTCGGTTATTGTCAAGGCATTATCACTGAAACCGATATTTTTACGGCAGACAATCATACTCATATTTTCACCCTAATACTGACAGAAATTCTCTGCTCTTATTAGGTCCGCGAGCTTGGCAACTTTACGTCGATTTTACTCTCACACGTGCACGTACGCGTCATATGCATAATGTTTTTAGCATGTTCAGGCTGAGAAAATGTAGCCAGTGTTTGTTGAGACTTTCTTACATATAATATAACTGTAAATTCTATCCTAAATCGAAAATTCATAGGATTCATTTGGCTGGGGGATTTGTTGGCTTTGGATTAATACAGCTACTCTCAACCATTCAGACTACCGCGGGAAGGCTTGAATGATAATCCTATGAGAAAGATAAATGCTCTGGTGAACTCAGTGCACAGGAAAATCAAGGCTGATACTGATGCGCAATGGAGGTGATGAGAATTTTTATTTTAATTTTGGGGGGTATCGACATATCAATTTCAATAACTCAGGAATTATCAGTCAAATCACACAAGATTTTGGTAACTTGTTGATTAAAGTTGAATTAAAATGTTTGATAACAATACTGGAAAACATATTGGAAGTAATAGTATTAATTTTATTCAAAAGTTTACCATGCGTTTCTTTTTCCTTTCGGTATATTATTATCATTATTATCGTATTGTCTTTTTTCTATTAGATATATGTCCATAATATCTACTTTATTCACAATCTAAATGTTAAATGCTGTGTCCATTTATTTATTTATTTAATCATTCATTCAAATAGAATTAACTAATGGTATGGAAATATTTGATTATTTATAACGAAATAAATCCAGGTAGCTCTTTGTGTTAACTTTACAACATAAAAAAAATTTAAACTACGAAACAATGATACATTGTCAATGCTATTCGATATTACATTACAACGGCCATAGAACTTACAAAATCTGTGGTGTTTTTTGCGAATTCACTGGATTCTGTCGAGTAGACATATAAATGGAAATAGCTATTGTTAGAACGTCATAGATATGTCTGAACGTCGAGCTGAAGGTTATAGCAAGTGCTTTTTACTTCTGATGTTCAATTTAAAATATAAAATCTGTTTCATAGGAATAAAGGTTGATTGTATACTGTTAAACGTCCCGCTCCAGAATATTTCACTGGAATAAAGAAACAGGTCAGGTAATAAATAAGCTTAATCAGTGCGCTCATTGAATTCAAACAGTGAAAGACCTTGTCCCCAAAGACTACATGTACATAATTTTTTTAAATGAATAAATCCAGCATCCATTTCATATCAGTATTTATGTGTTAAATCGGAAGGTATTTTCAAAGTTATTTTGTCCATGACCAATCACAAGATAAAATGACATTGAATATATCATTAGAAACAAGAACGGATTAATATTGGTCATAAACTAATTAATCTTTGATACTTCATACTCATACTGTAAGGACACAGGGTGTATAACAATTGAGGGTCCATTGTATATATACTTATTTATTTCGTCCAATGAATATTGTTTCAAGTAATTTCTTATGAAAACCAATCAATCAGTACAGGCTGCATGCTGAGGAAACTACATGCATTGATTTCTTGCGCATGAAACATACAACGATGTACATTTCAATAACAAAATTATTTTAAAAAAACTTAATTCTATTTCATATGATTACAGAAATGTAAACGCGGATTATTTTTTTTTTGGCAACATTTAATCGATGTTAAATGTAAACTTTTCTACTGCAAATTTATCTGAAAATTAATCTGCCGTAAAAATACATGTAGTGTTTTCTTACAAAAAATATTGTGATATTTAAAAAATGTACATGTTCATGTACTTTACATATGCTAGGCCTACTTTGAATAAAGACTTATTGGCCTTCTGCCACAAACAGCTGCCCAATAACGGTGTATTTATGTATGTTATGTTTATAACAGTATATCTATGTACAGTACATCAAAAAAGCCCAATGAATAAATTTTTAATTAAGAAATGAGCAAACAATTTCGAATCCTTTGACTCTTAAACCTATTGGATTTACATTCCATTTCACCATTTACGTCAGATATAGTCAAAATGTTATCAACACACCGTGTACCTCGAAAATAAATCTTTAAAAACACTACTATATGGAAAATCTCGATTGTATGCAAAATGTATCAATTTTGTTAATAACATTGAATGGTGCTTGCAGTGGGAATTTAAAAGTATATAATATTGATTGAAAACATATGTTCCCAGCACCTGCAGTCTTTTGCCACTTGAGCAGTATAAACGGATATGTACATAACTGATAAAACTTAGATCGGTTCTCTAATTCCTTTGCTGTTTTCATGACCATAAGAAGCAAATTCTGTCTGGGAGGAGGCCAAACATTTTCCGGTTCCTATGGCCATCGTTTTTTTTTTTACTTAGCCCCGTCAAGAAATGTTTAATTATAGATAAATTTCGATTCATGAGAAAGATTCATTTTTCTGAATATATTAAAAACTCTTAGAAGTCACCTCAGATAAAAAATAGAGGGACATGTATACAAATCAGCAAAAATCCACGACATTGTAAGATTCTCAGCGGAGACATGAATTTATGAGCTCAAACACTGAAGTGATCAAAATAAGAACATAGAAACGTTATAGAGCATCGTCGTGTGCTGCCCACCTTTTCAGGTTGCTTCTGAGGACGTAAATTTTACAGTCGAACCCTTAATGTGCAAAGAAACCAGTTTACATACCAATCCTCTCATATTAAATTCTAATTACTTTGTTAGTATATATTGTGGTAAAATTGATGAAAAGAATGTATGGTGAATATCGATTTAAAAAAAATTTAAATCCTATTCCAAATATGTAAGTATTTTCTAGAATGTTTAGACTTTTTAAAAATAAAAGTATCATTAACATTTTTCAAATAAGAAAATATTTTATGCAAATATTTTTAAATAGGTTAAATATGCTAAAGACGACGTTCCTCCTTATCTGCATATTGATTGAAGTGTGTACAAAAGAAACACCCCAAGATTTCATCAGTAAATTTAACAAGTACAACTCCGTATGTCAAGGAATGGGATACAAAACAATGAACTGTTCTGGAACAGAAAAGAGGAGTAAATTACTTAGAAATCTTACTACTCTCTTTCTAGAGTGTTTAACATGAAATGTTTCATTTTCTATTCAGTATACATTGAATTCTTTTGTTTGTCTAAGAAAATTCATATCCCACTTTGTTAAAATCAAAATTTTTATATTAACAAGTGTAAAATGAAATGCATGCAAGATAATATCTTTTTATCACAACTCTAATCATCTGCGTACCGATTTGTAAAAAGTATAATATTTTTTACCGTTGAATATAATGCGTAACACATTGCATTTGTTTTGAACAGACATCATTGCTTTTCATACACTTTTGTCTAAACGTCAAGAGAATCTTGGAAAGAGTGTTGTCGTTGTGTTTGGAAACATAAAACTGAATACTGGAAATGCCTATGACGGTACCACTGGTAAATTCACAGCACCTGAGGATGGTTTCTACTCGTTCACGTGGACCATTCTTACGCACTATGGAAAATATTTTAATACAGAAATTGTTCACAATGGTAACATAATTGGTTATAATCATACAGACGGCGTCTCAGGCAGTTCGAGCACCTCTTCCGGATCTTCGTCAGCAATAATAAAAATGAAGAAGAAAGATGAAGTCTGGATAAGAACACATGGTAACGATGGAAAGTCTGCTATCGAAAGTTGGTCATCGTTTTCTTGATTTAAGTTGTAACAGAATAAATGTTTCTGATAAAGATATTTAAATAGTTGAACATATGTATCTTCTTCATGGCGATCGTCATCTTTGGATATATTTTGATACATGTCTTGTACTAAAAAAGGATATTTATGGCAAAATAATTACTAACATTTATAATAAATGTTATGACTAAAAACTTTCTATCGTCAGCTTCCCTAATTTATTTACCATATACATGTACAGTGTACCATGTATACATGTATACTATCCACACATACATTTGGAGTTTATTCGACACTCAAGTGCATGTACATTAAAAGAAAAGCTTACATAAAATAGCAGAAATAATGACCTCGTGACCTTTAAATTTGAACTTTGACCTATACTATTCACAATAATACAGATATACGATATCGTACACATAATGTTTGGCATTTGATAAGTTAATCAGTGTAATTTGTCGAGCAAACTGCTTGTTTTTCAGGCATTTTAATAAACATCATCTTTTATTTTCAATTTTACCTTTATCTTTGACCTTTTTTCAAGATTACTTACGTTATAGAAATTAGCGTTAATAAGTAGATATTTATAACTTTCACATATTTTTGGTTACATAGTGACATTGTTACCTCTTATTTTACTTTTTGATCAGAAACAATTTAGGTTTCCCAAAGCAAAACATGGACACTGCCATTTTTCCTATAATATTGAAGGGTACCCATCTCTTATCCGCATCTCCTCCTATAACACTGAATAAAATTTAATGATACTTTCGTAGATTCTTGATTACACAATGTCATTGCGCACTTCCTATTTTACTTTCTGATCTGACACTTATTTCGGGGCTCCCAGAGCAAAGCTTAAACTTCCGTTATTCTGATTTCTCAGAAAAACAAAGCATTAAGTTTGCTAACAAAGTCAATCCAACGTACCGGTACTCATAAACTGACATTAAATACATATGTGAGAACAAAAAACTTTGACATCTGTGTGTCTGACTATGGGGCTCAAACTATAGTGGTGATTAATCGGAAGGGAAAACTCCAATTTAGGTACGTTTGTCCTCTCCAATCTTAAAAATCTTAGGTAGATCTTGAAATATATATTCAAGTGTTTATTCTGAGGATTATATTTTTTGTTTGAATATCTTTCCTCTTTTAAAAAAATGTTTTAAAAAATGATCAACATAAAAATAATAAAATTAAAGTTCAACATTATCATATGATAAACTTCGATCATTTACACATTATTTAAAATAAATTTTATCAATATGATTTAACTGTGCTAGCAATGGGAATTTGAATGTACACTGGAGCAAAAATGTATCAATCGATTTATTTGTACATACGTAGAAACTTTAATTAATCCTTTTATTCCTTCCTTTGTTAAAATCTCCTGTTCCTCATATGCCAATGGTCAATTAACAAATGCATTATATTTTAATTAATTAAAAATTATGTGGAAAATTCATATTTCAGAAATAGATTTATGACTTAAAGCATATACTTCAGATAAATAAATAGGAATAGGAATTTCAACAATTTTCCATTTTTCGTGAAATTAATAGCTGGGAACTCTCTTTTTTACCACAAATAAAATTTATTTATTTATTTGATTACATTTAGAACCAAAAAAAAGAATGATCTAGAATATAGCTGCGTGAAACCAAATTATGTATTTTGCAATGAAGGCATTCTATTTATATTCAAACCCTAATTGCAAAAAAGGTTGACATGCACATCTTCTCATATTACATTTTAATTACTGTAAATAGTATATATAGTGAAACATTTGATTGAAGACTGTACTGTGAATAAGGATTTAAAAGATATTCAAATCATACTCAAATATATATATATTTTCTAAACTCGTTTAGAAAATTTGTGAATTTACTTATTATCTTGGATAGCTATATAAATTTAATGATATAACGAATTACGGATATGGTTAAGTAATTTCATGGGTCCCTCTGACTTCGTCATAACCGATTTTTGCTGTATTTTTTAAAAAGAAAATGACTTTAATAACAGTTTTTAAAAAAGATAATATCCCATGCCTTTGTCTTTAAATAGGTTAAATATGCTAAAGACGACGTTCCTCCTTTTATGCATATTGCTTGAAGTGTGTACAAAAGAAACTTCACAAGACTTCATCAGTAAATTCAACAAGTACAACTCCGTATGTCAAGGAATGGGATACAAAACAATGAACTGTTCTGGAACAGAAAAAAGGAGTATTTAATTTATTTAAAAATTTTACTACTCTCTTTCTAGAATGTTTAAAATGAAATGTTTAATTATTGAATTAAGTATACATTGAATTCTTTTGTTCGTATTAGAAATTTATAATAAATATCACGCTTGATTTTATTTTAAATCTCAATATTATATTAATAGTGTAAAATGGAATGCAGGCAATCTTTTTTATCACAACTTCTAATTATTTGCAAACCGATTTATTATAAGTATATTATTTTCTAGTGTTGAATATAATTCGTAACATGTATTTTTTGACAGACGTCATTGCTTTTCATACACTTTTGTCTAAACGTCAAGAAAATCTTGGAAAATATGCCGTTGTTGTATTTGGGAACGTAATACTGAACACTGGAAATGCTTATGATGGTACGACGGGGAACGTATGGAAAATATTTTAACACTGAAATAGTTCACAATGGTAACATTATTGGTTATAATCATGTGGACGGTGCCACAGGCAGTTCGAGCTACTCCTCCGGATCTTCCTCAGCTATAATAAAAATGAAGAAGAATGATAAAGTCTGGATAAGAACGCATGTTAACCAAGGAAAGTTTGCTTACGAAGAGTGGTCATCCTTTTCCGGATTTAAATTGTAACAAAATCGATGTTTCAAATAAAGAGATTTCAAAAGTTAAATATATATTCGTATCTTCTTCATAGTTTCGTCATCTTCTGGTCTATTTGTATACATGTATTTTACTATAGAAGGACATAAATGACAAAGTAACTCCTATTACTTGAAAGACGTTTTAACAAATAATATAGAAGAGATACCGCTCTCATGATTCGTGATCTTTGAACTTTTGACTTGTACCAAACACTATAGTAGAAATATACAAATATTCAGCGTTATTTTCAATTTGATCTTGACCTTTGACTTTTTCAATACTACCTATCAAGACAAGACATTCCCCTTGTCGCTTAGATATAGGTAATTGAATAGTTATAAAGTTCAAATTTGTTTTCTAATTTTTTCAAAAAAGAAAAAAAATGTGTTGTTAATTCGATGATATAATTTTTATCAGTTAAATTTCAAGGTATTTAAAAGGAAAAAAAACAACCTCATTGATGATTCTAATTCTCTCCAAAGGTAACGGTAAAGCGTAATGTTAAAGGCGCTCATTATTTTAAAAATAAGCTGTATATCTGCACTAGGAACAGATTTGAAAGAAGCCCAAGTTGAAAACTCCTAATGTCGATCACCATGATATTTTCAAAAAAACCCCACTCTGCTATAAAATGGTTTTGCAGAACATGAAATCAATATAAAAGGTTCCAGTTCTACATGGAAAGATTGCTCCTTCTAGACACGTGATCCCACCTCTATAAACATATCGTGTTGTATACTTGTTTATAGATTTACATGTATATTGTTTGTATTTTTTTTCGAATTCGATAAATGTCGGTTATATTTATCTATACATCCACATCTAACGGTATTCCACATAAACGGTATGACAACAAACTGGTAGGCAGACGTCACGTAAAAAAAATATGTGAGCGTCACTCTACTCTGCAGGCAAGACAAGGATACTATGGTCCATTTCCTAAGATACGATTTGATCTCTGTACAGATAACGTGGCTCACATCGGGAACATTTCAGAAACTTCTAAAAAGCATGATGTTGTAACTCTTGATCTCAGAAATACCGCGTTAATGTGTATCCCAAGTTTGAAATTCATTCAAAAATGTAAACGGAAATTAAAATGAATATTTAACTGTACTGTGTTCCCAAGTTGTATTAAATCAATCGGAGATATCATTTCACCTTATGTTTTCTGCGCTAAGAATTCAAAATACGACCCAATGATACATTCTCTTTGCTAAGAAGAGCATTTCAACGACCATAGAACTTACTAAATGCTGACTTTAAACGAAGTTATTAATCATAAAAGCTCTCCAACATCGAATTTGTCGGTTGCCTGTCTCGGTCTAAAAATTGATGTTACCAAAAGTATACTTTCCAGTATTCAATAAGTTAGGAGACAAAAAATACTGGTGATACTGGAATATCGTCTCATAAAATAAGGAACGTTGTAGCTGAAAAAGCTGAAGTCATCTCCTTTGTCATACAGTTTATTTATTAGCTGGCACTTATCGTCCATAGTCAATAAAACTTCCAAATGTAAAAAAGGAAATTGTGTTTTTTAATAGATGGTTATCCTATGACTTATTTTGCCTCGGAGAAATTCCGCTTGGTCGCCATCTTGTAGGACAAAGTAGTGAATTTCTCGCTTACAGGAACCAATTTTAACATGTATACCTGAAATATATGGGGAAAAATATTTTGAATCTTGAAATTATGCATTAAAAGGGGCTTTAACAAACTTATTTTCATTAGAAAAACAGTGTTATCTTTACCTTATTGCCCAGTATGACAAATTAAACTTGGTTAAATAATGAAGGGATTCGGGAATGCTGACCTACAATATGGCGGCCAATAACTCTTGCTCAAATCACCTCAATGCTGAACTATCTATTCACTGGGATATATCGAGTCAGCATATGAATGGGAATATTTATTGTTCGTTAATAAAACTTCGTCGATAAATCTGAATGTTGGACCAAAGGTCGCAGCAAGCCTATCCATTTTTTTAATGAAATCTCTTTCATAGTTAAACATTTATACACCTATAATATTTTACTCATACTATAAGGAGACAGGATTAATAACATTTCATGTTATTAATACTTATATACACTAGACAAAATTGCTAAAGCACCACCTAAATGAATGAATATTTTACTTTTAAAAACCTGTTTCTGGTGTATTTGATATATAAATATGTTACTTTAATAAAAAATGAGGTATATTAATTAATGATCAAGAATTTCATATTTGGGCAAAAATGGTGCAGAATGCATAGCTGGAAATTTGTTTTCAGACAAGAACGTCATTCAAGGGTCTTTTCATGATACCAAGACATTTGTAAATCCCACTGTTTTAGAAATAATGGCATATTATATACACTAGTACCGATTCGGCAAATATTATCAATGATATCAAATTGAGCATTTTATTAATATAAGAGATTTTATATCACATACTTATTAATAAAGGATGCCTGTATGATTCAATAAGTATACTATGAAATGTTAGTTAGATTATATAAATTTATTAATACATTTACATCGAAATCATAATCATTTGCCATAGTACGAACATTTTGCATTTGTTTTGAACAGATATCATTGCTTTTCATGCGCGTTTATCTAAACGTCAAGATAATCTTCGAAAATATGTTGCTGTTGTTTTTTGGGAAAGTAATACTGAACACTGGAAATGCTTATGACAGCACCACTCGGAAATTCGCAGCACCTGAGGATGGAATCTACTCATTCACGTGGACTATTCTTACAACGCCCGGAAAATATTTTAACACAGAAATTGTTCTCAATGGTAACCTTATTGGTTATAATCATGCGGATGGCATGTTAGGTGGTTCTCACTGGTCATCCGGGTCTTCATCAGCAGTTGTGAAAATAAAGAGGAACGATAAAATCTCGATAAAAACACATAATGACCATGAAAAGGTTGCTCACGAAAACTGGTCATCCTTTTCCGGATTTAAATTGTATCATGGTTTTAAATAAAGATATTTTAAAATTGATTTCTAGTATACATATTTTCTTCGTAGTCATTTTCAACTTTGGATACTAGTACATTTCCATATTTTATTAGAGAAGTTTATAATGGTTTAACTACTATATTAAATCTGATGACTTTGAATTCTCTATCCTTAAGTTTCTTTAGTCATTAACCAGTATACATCTGCTACTTAAAGTGCATGGACACATTTGCTTTATATTTTAAAAGTCTCTGTTTATTCAAAATATAATTCCGTCTAATGAATCTTACAAGAATACCCGGTATTTTTAGATTTAAGGAGTCTGTTATACACAAAATAGAGTATCTTAAGCTTAAAAAAAATCATATAAATAATTTTAGTAATTATAAAAACCTTTGCAACTTCATAAGAACTTCACAAAATTCAAACCGTCCGGAGTATTTTTGACGAGTAAAAAGGTCCAGGTTAAAAATACTTTAACGTTAGTATTCTTCTCATTGTTTTATGACAAACACTGCACATGCAAAAAAGCAGAAATTAACCAAATTAGTTTTAAAAACATGCTTTATACCGGCACTAGGAACAATTTCAAAGTAGGTCAAAGTTCAAGTTCAAGGCTCATAAGGTCAATCACCATGATATTTTTAAAAAGACATTGTGTCTTGCATAATTTTTGCAAATTAGCACATATGGTTCACGATATTTAGGGACAGATGATGTTTGATCCACCTAGGCACCCGATCCCACCTCTTGATTTTCTGAGATCAGTGTTCAATGTTTGTTCATAGATTTATATTGTTTGTATTTTCTAACAGTGTATGTTATCTTCATTTTTTTTCTCCATATCTCATACGGTTTTCGAGATATGAGTATGACAGGACAGACGTACGTCGGTTGAAGTGATCCGTAAGCGCCACTCTGCTTTGCAGACGAGACAAGAATTAAGTGGTCCAGTTGCTAATTAAGATACGATTGTGAATTCTGTACAGATTACGTGGCTCACATGGACTTGTGGACGGTGGTTATTGTTCAATGCATCTGCTTTATTATAGAAAACAGACGTCTGAAACTTCTTAAAAGTTTATATATCTCTTATCCAAGAAAATCCATGCATGTTTATGTAACCCAAGTTTAAAATTCTTTCTAAAGAGTATTGTGAAAATATTGAAAATACGAAAACAACAAAGCTGTATACAACTGAAGAAGGCATTTTATTGATATTAAATAAAAAAACTTCTAACTGCAAATTTATTTGAAAAATAATCTGCCGTAAAGATGGTGTTTTCTTATGAAAAATATTGTGATATTTAAAAAATGTACATGTTCATGTACTTTACATATGCTATTTTGAATAAAGACTTATTGGTCTTCTGCCACGAACAGCTGCCCAATAACGGTCTATTTATGTACAGTACATCAGAAAAGCCCATGAATAAATTTTTCATTAAAAATGAGCAAACAATTTCGATAACCTTTGACTCTTAAATATTTAAGGAATCACATACTAGTTAGTATAGTATGCCAGGGCATCAACGATAGTGGGAAACATGGGATAATTTGCATAACGGGCGAAGCCCGTTATTCATAAATTATCCCATGTTTCCCACTATCGTTGATGACCCTGGCAGACTATACTAACTAGACAGTGATACCTTATATTTCCATTTCAATGTGAAATAAAATTGTAGATTTAGAATTTAAAAATGTAGACATAGACTTAAATTACATGAGGACTTCCATGCCAATTTCAATAGTCCTCGCCCGCTGACGTCAAACACTTAGGCAGCCGCATGAGATTTACATGCATATTTGGCCTCGTTAGCGTCAGACACAGAGACAAATGCGCATGAGATTTGCATGCATATTAGGCCTCCTTAGCTCCTGACCTATCGACCTGCCTAATTTACATTCCGGCAGAATTATCAAGAAATAAACTCCGACAACTTTCAAAGAGTTATCAGAGAGGGAAAAATTAGAAATGGAAATATAATGGATTTACGTTCCATTTCTCCATTTATTATCAGATATAGTTAATAAAATGTTAACAACACACCGTATGCCTTGAAAATAAATCTTAAACACTACTAAATGACAAATCTTGACTGTATGCACAATGTTTATATCAATTTTGTTTTAAAATAACATTGAATGGTGCGTGCAGTGGGAGATAAAAGTATATCATATTGATTGAAAACATATGTTCCCAGCACATGCAATGTTTTGCCACTTGAGCAGTATAAATCGATATGTACATAACTGATAAAACTTAGTTCGGTTCTCTAATTCCTTTGCTGTTTTCATGACCGTAGGAAGCAATATCTGTTTGGGAGGAGGCCAAACATTTTCCGGTTCCTATGGCCATTGTTTTATTTTTACTTAGCCCCGTCAATAAATGTTTAATCATTAATAAATTTAGATTCATCAGAAAGATTAATTTTTCTGAATATATTATAAACTCTTAGAAGTCACCTCAGCGGAGACATTAATTTTATGAGCTCAAACACGGAAGTGATCAAAATTAGAACATAGAAACGTTATATAGCATCATTGTGTGCCGCCTACATTTTCAGTTTACTTCTGAGGACGTTAACTTTATATTCGAACCCTTAATGTGCAAAGAAATCAGTTTACATATAAATCGTCTCATATTACATTCTAATTACTTTGTTAATAGTATATATTGTGGTAAAATGGATAAAAAGAATGTATGGTGAATATCGATCAAAAAAATTTAAATCCTATTCCAAATATGTAAGTATTTTTTAGAATGTTTAGACTTTTTAAAAATAAAAGTATCATTAACAGTTACAAATAAGAAAATATTATATGGAAATATTTTTAAATAGGTTAAATATGCTAAAGACGACGTTCCTCCTTTTCTGCATATTGCTTGAAGTGTGTACAAAAGAAACACCCCAAGATTTCATCAGTAAATTCAACAAGTACAACTCCGTATGTCAAGGAATGGGATACAAAACAATGAACTGTTCTGGAACAGAAAAAAGAAGTAATCTTACTACTCTCTTTCTAGAATGTTAAACATAAAATGTTTCATTTTCTATTCAGTATACATGAAATTCTTTTGTTTGTCTAAGAAAATTAATATCCCACTTTGTTAAAATCATAATTTTTATCAACAAGTGTAAAATGCATGCAAGATAATATCAGAACTTCTAATCTTCTGCGTACCGATTTGTCAAAAGTATATTTTCTACTGTTGAATATAATGCGTAACTTACACATTGCATTTGTTTTGAACAGACATCATTGCTTTTCATGCACTTTTGTCTAAACGTCAAGAGAATCTTGGAAAGAGTGTTGTCGTTGTATTTGGAAACGTAAAACTGAATACTGGAAAGGCTTATGACGGTACCACTGGGAAATTCACAGCACCTGAAGATGGTTTCTACTCGTTCACGTGGACCATTCTTACGCATTATGGGAAATATTTTAACACGGAAATTGTTCACAATGGTAACATTATTGGTTATAATCATGTGGATGGTGTCACGGGCAGTTCGAGCCACTCTTCCGGATCTTCGTCAGCAATAATTAAAATGATGAAGAATGATAAAGTCTGGATAAGAACACATGGTGGAGATGGAAAATTCGCATTTGAAAACTGGTCATCGTTTTCCGGATTTAAATTGTAGCATGATTAATGTCTTAAATAAAGATATTCTAACATTGAATATGATGTCATCGTCACCTTTGGATATATTTAGATACATGTACATGCATTTTCTACAGAAGAACATTAATGACAAAATAACTACTATTGCTTGAAAGAAAAGCTTTAATTTATAAAATAGAAGAGATATACCGGCCTCGTGAGTCGTTATTTTTTTAACTTTTGATATTTACCATACACTATAGTACAAATATACGCATATTCAGCGTCATTTTCAATTTAATCTTAAGGTCGAGATCCAGTAAATGAAAGATGCCTACATATTTATCAATTTTGAGAAATAAATTTCTTTAATGATGCTGTACAACTTTAGCTTGTTCGAATAAGTTGTTTAGGGACATGATTTGTAGGTAAACAAGATGAAAAAAACCATATTTTAAACTGTTATTTTCATTCACAAAGTTTATACTTGTTTTCTAATTTTTCAAAAAACTGTTAACTCAATGATATAATTTTTATCAGTACTATTTCAAGATATGTGAAAGGGATAAAGATTCTAATTCTCACCAAAGATAACGGTTGAGTATACAGTGTGCTGTAAAATGTTTCAAATACAGATATTTCAAGAGTTGAATTCATATTTTCATAGTCATTGTCACCTTTGGATATAGATACATGTACATGTATTTTACTAGAGAAAGACTTTAATGGTGAACTAACTACTAAAATTTTGTTAATAAAAAATGTGACGACTTTCTTTATTTTTGAACAATTTTATCTTGACAACTGATATTCAAATTTTTGATGATCATTAAAATACCTTAATTAAATGTTTGTAAACATAAAAAAAATGGAAAATTAAATATGAAATTTTTTAGCTGAAACTGTCTCCGTGTCCCTTTAACATGTGTTAAGCAACTTATATTGTATTACAGATAATAAAGGATTTTTGCGAGAAGCACAATCTTTTACATTGTGTACGAAGGTACAGAATTGATAATAATTAAGAAAACCTTTCTAGTGGTCATAGGTATGGTGTTAGGGGCACTAAAATGTGAAAGCCAGTAGTTGAGGGTAAGGTGGTTGTCATTTTCTTCATGAACAACTTATTCGTGCGTTGAAATAACCCATTATTTTCATTGAATTAATTATTGTGCTAAATATTTATATCATAAAAGAGCTTCCTTTGGCCTTGTCCTAGTGCAAAAGTAAGCCGTCAACTGTAAAAGTCAGCACTCCTCGTAATTGTCCAATACAAGGCTTCAAACATAAATTCCAGATCAAGTTGCCAGGACTTCCTCCACTGTAATCTTTGTGAAGATACCATGGCACAATGGATGTAATGTTGTTTGTAAAGCTGTGCAGACTTTGTGTAGGAGAACAAAATTAATTAATCTCTAGAAAACATGATGTTACATTCCTGAGTTTGAAAAATATCCAAGCTTGTGTACCCCGTCTTATCTATATCTAAAGAACATCAAGAAGCTCATTGTGAAGAATCAGTGGTGGATTTAAGGGGGGGGGGCATCTTTCCCCCCCCTAAAATTGTCAAATTTAACGTCGATCACAGTTTCGTATAGAAAATGTAAATATGTATACTTGATAGACCTCATTTTTACCCTACAAAATCTCTAGAATCCAGGAGCTTCCCTGGGCCCCAAAAAGGGCTTTGCCCTGGACCCACTGGGGGCCTCAAGGCGGCCCCCAGACCCCTTGCCTACATTTGCCCCCCCCCCCCCCCCCCCTCTAACTTCAATTCCTGGATCCGCGCCTGAGAATGTTATATTCCAGTAAGATTAAAATGTGTTACCTTTGTCAAATATAAGGGGTAACACTTTATGCTTCCACAAGACTTACTGAACTCTCAAACAAAATATACAGAGAAAGAGAAACTTTTAATCCAACATGTACTAAACTACATCTATTCCATCAAAGACATGTAAAATCATGAAAATTGTATGTACTTTGTGTAGAGGAATTTTATTGCACAGTCACTGACTACAGTTTTATAGAGCATGTTGATATAACCAGAACATCTGCTGCATAAGAACTCATATTTCACAATCCGTACATGTAACTCTCTAATATGTATAAATTCATCTATACTTGCTAATTATATAATGTCAACATATTGCATATCATAAAAAAATTCTTATTCAAATATTAACTCTATGGGTGATAAATAAAATCCTAAGGATAATTTCATCATTAATCACAATAAATTATATGAAAATTCATTCACTGTCAACATGGTCATCCACAATATGATTACAAATTGAACAGATGATAACGATTGACATGGTAAAATGATTAAAGTATGAGTTGAGCTTGTTAATTTTACTTTTTAAAAGATGCACCTTCTTATCATAGATCAACCTTCTAATCAAATAGCCATTTCCATTTCTTATGCAAAAAATGTTTAAATCTATATAAAATTTTCATATGGAACAGTAAAAAATTAAAATTCTAACATTAGATTGACAATCTGGAATGGATTAAAAGACAAATAAATATTGTTGTCAATAACTTCCAGCTTAGGTGACTTTCCTACTTCCAGAATTTCCTCTAATCCATTGCACCTAAAATGAAAAGCAATAAAGCCATTTCTACAAACCCTTTCAAATTGTAAAACATGAAAAAAGAAGACATGTATGTGATTTTTTTTACCTTTGAACTTTTTTGAATGGAAGCTCAACAGTTAGCTTGACCTTGGTGTGACCTCCAAAGCACTCATACAGTCTTAACACCAGAGCATTGTCCCTGTCTTCACTCTTTATTATAAAAACATGAACATTTGTAAAACTAACATGCATCTGGAAACATGAATTGCATAACTTTTATATTTTCATGTCAATTGTTAATGCAGTTTATAAGTGGTGATATAATGCAGAACATTTGAGAAAATATTGAGTGCAAATCTGTGTCTATGCATCTTTATATCATCAATCAAGAAAACAAAAGTTTTAATAAAATGACAAAGTTTGACATACATATGCTTACGTCTTTATTTAGTAGGATTATAATTTTCTTTCCAAATTTGCATTGAATTTCGTTAGACAAGTATATTAGGTTGAGAAATTGAGAATTAAAAAAATATTTTAAACACTTTCCAGGATGTTTATTTCATCAAGGTAGTAAATATAGGGACTAATACATGTTGTAAATTTGTTCTCACCTTTTTGACAGTTTCCAAAATGACCTGTGGATCATCAACAGAAAAGAAACTTTTGGATTCTTGTACATCCTTAGCTAGTTTAACAGTCTGCACATCTAGGGGGTTGTTTAATTCATAGGCTGCCTTTATGACCCCAGCAGACTGAAAACTTCCTGTTAAATTAAAAATAAAATTAAATGTCTTTTCTCTGGCTTCAACACAGAAGATATTTTATTATAGTGAAAGTTGTTTATTGCATTGAAACACTTTTCCATACTTTCAAGAAGTTATAATTGAAATGGAAATTATTTTCTTGGAATAACAGCACTGCATTTATAGACAATTATCGATACATATCTTTTGAGCAGTTTTCGACGATACATGTACATATAACAAGAACTTAATTAATTTATTGCAAAATACAACTAAGTTTTTGCCAATAAAATAAAATAAATTAAAATGAAAAATTTAAAAACAGTAAATCTTATTAAAATATGGGTTAAAAAATTCTCATTAGTGCAAATTATCAATCATTATGCTACCTTGGAAAGGCATGATAGCATAGGTAAATGTATGGGTTCCCATGTCAGCCTCCTTGTCTGGTGATTTGGGAGATCTCAACCTACACAGAAATTAGATGTGGACTTATGAATGGCTTATTTATTCCACTATCACTCCTGTCTTTGTACTCGCATCCACGTATCCTGTGCGAGGATGTGCAATGGAGTCTAAGAAGGTGGTAAAATTTTGTTTCTCATGGAGGCGAGAAATAAAATCCGCCTTACAATTAAGCTTACCAGGTACATGTTTGGCAGTAAATCTGAAATTGTAAGTGGCCGAGAGCCAAAACAAACTGCGCAAACATTGCATGAGAGCAGAATTTTTTGACATGCATTTATTAATACTGGCCACTGTGGCTGAGTTGTCAGAAAACATAGTAACCCTATGGTGGGCCCAGAGTGGGGCCCAGCGATGAGCCGCAATAACAACAGCCAAGATTTCTTTTTCGTTGATATGCATATTGGTTGCCGAAGGTAAATCTAATTCCCAATTGCAATAGAACCAGTCGTGATTCCATGAACCCCCTGCACCCAGTGTGCAGGCATCAGTGTAAACTGATGTAATGGGCTTAGTGTGAAGAAGTAAGGACTTCCCATTGAAAGTTTGAAGGAATTGGCTCCACCAGGAAATATCCTGGAAGATCTCACCTGACAAGCGAATCTTGTGAGATTTGTGTTTGAGGCCGGTAAAGGCATTGATAATGCGGCGCAGGAACACTCTTCCACCGTATACCACTGATGCGGCCCATTAAGTTTCCCAGCTAGGGATTGCAATTGGTGCTTTGAAGCACGTTTGCGCTCTGTAAAGAGATTTAGCTCGTTGCGAAGCTCAGATAACTTGCCAGCGGGCAGCCTAAGTTCCATATCGACACTACTAATTTCTATGCCTAGAAAAACTAATACCTGGGAGGGGTCAACTACTTTTTTCCAGTTTATATAAAAACCTAGTTTCCTAAGGAGATGTATTAATGTTGACAGAGCTTGTGCGCAGTCTCGTTTAGACTTCTCACATATGAAGAAATCATCTAGATAAGCTACAATAATGAAACCCCTACGGGCCATCATTCTGCGAACTGCTTGGGAAAGTCTATGAAAAATACCAGGGGATTCTTTGGATCCAAATGGGAGTTTAGTGTCATAAAAATAAGAAAATTTGCCTGCAAAGGGCCATTTAAAACCTGTAACTTTTTGACTTTCTGCACTAATTGGAACTGATCGGTAAGCCGATTTTAAATCTACTTTGGCCATGTAACAGCCCTTTTTGACTAATTTAGTTGCATCATCTAACGACTGGTATTTGAATTTATGATCGTTTGACACATAATCATTGACTGCAGCACCTTTGGGGCGGCTACAGTCATGTATTATGCGAACGCCCCCATCTGATTTGGGAATAATGCCCATTGGACTTACTAATAGGGGGGATTTGGTGCATGAACATAGTTGCCTTCGCTAATTTCATCTAATATTTGGACCGTGGCTTTTGCAAATAAATCTGATTGAGGGGAGGCTGAAGGGTGATTATCCATTTCAACTGACTGGGGGGACAGAGAGGGATCTATGATATGAAAGCCATTTTTGATACCTTGAAGAATGAAAGATTTATCTGGGTCATGTTTGAGTTCGTCTTCCCAAGCAGACAGAATGAGACCTGAAGGTTTTAACCGTTTTTTGAAGCAGTATGATCAGTGGAAGAGTGTTTCTCTGCACAGCCCGGAATTGCGCACACATGCGAAAATCTACATTGCTTAGAGTAACAGCCTTTCCTCGTGTTGTACCGCTTGCAAATTTCTGAACCCTGGGGTGTATGGGAAGCCCTAGGGGGAAATTGACCGCTTGGTGTAGGTCGTACAGACTTTGTGGGATTTTGCTGGGCGGATGGAACCCTGGGTTTTAAATAAACCGTTTGGATATGGGGGATGTCTGTGCCCCACCTAAATTTGTGCAGGTTCTGAAGTTTTCTGTATTCTCTATCATAGAAAAACACAGACTTAATTTCGTACGACGCCAGAAGTTGGTACACTCTGGTGGTATATGATAAGTAATCTAGCATATGATTAGGGGATAAGGCATTTTCCTGCATTAATTTTTGCAGGATTGCTAAGTTGGCTACTGACCATTGGGACAGAGAAATGTTTTCCAGCTTGGGTTTTGAGGGTCCTGACTTAAAAACCAACTGCCCATCTTCATTATTGGACAAAACTCTTTCAGACTGTGAGGCAGCTGCCAGATTAACAAAATCTACAATATCATGATATTGGCTTGATGTAGGGGCAGAAAGAGATTTAAGATAAATTTGAGGGTCCTGCCATGAGAACATACCTGGTTGGTCCAGTGTTGGGGCAGTGTTGACTGTGGGCTGGCTGGATCCTTGGGCTGATTGAAGTTGGCCTAACATCTCGGAAATGAATTTATCACTCGATTGTCCTTGCACTTGCTCTGTTAGTAACGGTGTCCCAGGCGAGGGATCAGCGTGGACTTCCACTGGGGCCTCCGATGTTGTTGCACTTGACTCTTGTCTACTGGTTTCATTCGCTGCTAGGCCTCGGGGAAACGTTTGCCTTATAGAATGTAAGAGCAGGCGTTTTTGTCCCACAGGAATGGTTGAGGGAAGATCGTTTTCAACTAGTAATGAGAGCGCCTCCATGCTGTCATACCCCAGCTCAATAAGTATACTGGCTGTGCGGGGTGAAAGTTTCTTCCGGTCGGCCCACTTAGTCACAGCGGCTTCACCGACTGTCATTTCAATTTCATTGTCGGATAACATGATTAGATATAACAAAAAAACAAATGTAAATTCACATTCGCAGAAAATGCAGGCTAGTATTCACTCAATCACTGGGAACGCTGGTCACGCACACGGCAAGCAGGCACGGGAGCGAAATCCTGGGGGTAGCAAAAGATACAACCATTACAGAATGCGGAACAGTCCATTGTTACAAGAAACAGCGCATCAGCAAGAACGTGATTGGCCTCCTGAATAATTTCGTAAAGTCTCTCCACTTCCTCGTCGCACATAACATACCAGGCTGGGATGCCAAAGAACGAGCGAACGAAAAGTCTCTGCGCCATGTTGAAAGAATTAGCTCAAAACAGGAAGCACGTGAATTTCGTCAGATATAAAATTAAAGCAAAGCGGAAATTGGAAAAAAAAAAATTCCGTGACCTTTCCCCTTTGCCAGTTCTCAGAAAAGTGACGCTTTCCTGGAAAGTTGCAGATAGTTATTATGAAATTACGTCTTTTGATTGGTTAATTAATTTGTTTTTATTTAAAAATATCTCAATCAGGGCTCTGATTGGTTGAGAGGTCCCTGTCGCCAGGGGGCGCCTGGTACTTGACCAGTGGCAATATTGCCTAGAGGGTCTGGCAATATTGCCTAGAGGGGTTTCCCTCTATTGTTTTGATTTACGTAAGTAGAAGAATGCCCCCTAGGGGGTACCCCTCAATTGCTACTAATTGACCATTAATTAAAACCAAAATGGCGTCAAAATAAACAATAAAAATAACACAAATAGCGACGTACAAACAAATGAAATTATGAAAACATATAATATACATTGACATTAACACTACAGAAACATATAACACGAAAAGAGACGGTTACATGATGGTAAAGTGCCTTAGATAAACGAAGCATGAAAAGTATGTGTTACATAACATGAGAAGGCACGTTACATAAATTAATAACAATTAAACACTGTTTAATATTATAAAACCTGAGGTAGAAGAACATGGTCTAAATAAGAATGTGTCATATTTGCAGTCCCATGTTTTATTTGAAGCTTCTAATTATTAGCATATACATGTGTACCAAGGTCATATTATTTTTTTAACACAACTGCTTGATAACTAACCTCAAATTGTGCCCATTCCCAGGATGTATTGTTATGATTGGTTCTCTGATAATGGCCAAACTGGACTTCATATGTGGCATTCATGGAGTGAACAGATGTTGGAAACTCCACCTTCAGGAATTTTCTGTTTTCATGCCATTTCACCTACAATTATAGAGGTAAATGGAAATTATTGTAAATGTATGTATAATCTAAATCGGGTCTTTAAGGTCACCTTAGTTTCAGAAGTTTTTAAGACTACAACCAAGTAGTACAATTCTCTGTTATCCTTGGACTTTCAGTAAGGCGTGGTATTCTTGATGTCATATAATTAGTGTCTGAAATTTACACAGCCTTTTATTCACTGTTGAAATATACATGGGATAGAAATGTAGGTGAATGTCAACAAGTGTAGCAATGATCCAATGACAGCATTTCATATGGCAAGAAGGTGGGGCTTAACACCCATTCTCAATATAAGGGCGCAAATAATGTCGCCTCGTTTTCATTTAGAAGAAATACCACTGATGTAATTTTTAAATCAACATTATAAATAGTCATATAACAATGAATAAGAATTCATATAATTATCGATCTGAAAGGGTATTTAAGGAGTTTAAAATTCAAATATAGTAGCCTATTTGAAATGTACGTTACTGTCGCCGAGGCAAATATTATGCTGAATCCCCTCTCTGTAATATATAGTTTTGATTCTCAAGTAAAAATTTTCTGGTAAGTTAAACCTTGTATCACATATACTTCTTTTCATAACAATAAATACATTTTCTTTGTGATAATAAATAATTTTTATTGTGCAATGTCCCTGTCGCTTAATTCTATTTTAGCCACATTAAAAGCAAACACAAAGATTATACACCTTATAGTTTTGTTCTCCTTTATTTATTGATGGGCTTAATTTGAAATTTCAAAGGGTTAATTACTCCTACATAGATAATATAACATGAAATTGAACAATTTGAGCAATTTTTATAAATATGTTTACGGAATGAAAGACATTTTCAATCGTAGAGATAAGAAAGAAATGTACGTTACCTATATTCTTCCATTAAGAGTATATTTTAAGTAGAAAATATGAGACGACTCTTCCTGAATAAGCAACCCCTTGTATCCTGTAAACTGGCAAAGACGTTTTGCTTAACACAATAAAAAAATATTTTTTACATGAAAAGTGATCATTTGAAATGTACGTGACTGAAATGTACGTTACCATGAAATTCGAATTAAGTGAATCTCGCACGAATTTTCATGTATTCTCATACTTTCACACACTCGAATGTGTACACAAAGTAAATTTCCAAAGGTTGGAGGTCGGCTAAATCCCAAAATTAATGAAAAGAAACGTTTCTGCTGAGGAAAAAAAATATATAAAGGTCAATTATATGTAATATAATTTTGATACCTGGTATATATTTCTGAATACGAAACCTGTATGATGCATTTCTTATGATATGCAAGTTCAAATAGTATCAATATATTGCGAGTCTAACGTACGCTTGTGGAAGAGAATTGATTTTCATATTTGAAATGTACGTTACGAATGGTAACGTACATTTTGCGCATTTCTAACTGACATTTTTTTTTTTATTTAGTCAATTAATTGCGTTTACACGAGCGAAACAAAATTATCTTTACAATCCATTTGACATATGATCACATAAATCCATCTAAATGCACCCCAATCCTCGTAAATGTGGTGGACTGTTACCACTTGCTAGAAAATTTATTTCTATGTGTCTTAAATTCATCTTTAGCAACCTTTTTGCAGTTTGTTTACTTTAAATATGCGACTTTTCGTCAATATCAATTTAATTGTTGTTGGTAATTTAAAACAAGGTATTCATAGGCTTATAATTGGTAAAAAAAAAAAAAAAAAACGAAACAAAAAGAAAAAGGAAAAAGAAACAAAACAAATGAGAATCCAGAACACAAGACGGTCACGTACATTTCAAATACTGAAAGGCACACAATACTCAGTTTTGTTTGAATCATTGCATTTTAGGTTATATTTTTCCAGATCTGCTGAAAATTACGTATGTTTGTGTTTTGACAAACGATGTTGCAACATACTATTAAAATGAAATTGTTAACAAGACTGTCGATGGATATATTCGGAATAGATATATGTTAAGTTTCAATGGCCAAACACAAGCATTTGTTAGATCATAGCAAAATACGTCTGACTCTTTTTTTTGTCTGTACCCTTGCACACAGGTAGAAGTAACTAGGCTACGACCGGTGTCAATTTCAGCGAAACAGCACAAAAGAATGGTAATGAACTGAGATGGAGGGGACTCCCCAATAATATGTGAAATGAACGTTACCGAAGTGACGTGACATTCATGTAGTTGATGACAAATAACCTAGTTTGTTACCATATTATTTCTTATATTACTGCGTTAAAACGCTTCATTGAAATGATTTTTATGTCAATAATTGTTTTTTTTTCCCAATATTTTCTTATTACTAATTTACGTACATTACAAGCTTGAAATGTACGTTACCTACTCATATTCTGAGGCAACCGTGTCTTTATAGTGATGATTGTGACATATAACACAATGTGATTTCATAGAGAATCTTTTTTGGAATAAACTGAAACAAAACTATGAATTTTTAGATGAATTTTAAGCTTTTTATTTAACAGAAATATATCTTGAAATGTACGTTACATTTACGTAGTTGTCTAAATCAGCATGGATATATGTTAAAATAGACAGTAACTACAAAATATAATTTTACTACATGTACATGTTAAGTTCCACTATCTATAGAAAATGACAGGATTCTATGATACTCTAAACAAAACAGAGAGAAGAATTTAAAGCATATATTTAAAAAAATGTTTTTATACATCTGGGTCAAAAAGTAACCTTTGTTTTTTGAAAGGAAAAATCAAGCGCACGTTCGTATGCCGAGAAAATATGTTGCTGACAGAGTTGGTAGGATGTGCTGGTGTTGAGATGAGATATTCCAATTGTGATTTTAATGACTACATTTTTTTTTACATATCTTTTTGGCCATTGAAGAAAGAGTAACGTACATTTCAAGCTACATTTCTGAATAAAATCACCCTCTACTTTACCGTCTTGTCATTATTCCATGTAATAAAATTTGATGAAAAAAAACCTGGAAACAAAATCTTCAGATACTTTCTTTCAAAGGTAATTGATAGAAAAATTGTTATCTTGAACTTCATTTTTTAAAAAATCAGAGAGGCATTTGTGCCCTTATATTGAGAATGGGTGTAAGTCATCTCATCGTTGTCAACAATAATTTAAAGTTTCTATTGTTTTTAACTTCTTCTCCAATGAGAATCTATTCGCCATTAGAAAGACATTAATTACATAGCGTCCAGAATGCCATGCCTTACTGAAAGTCCAAAGATGACAGAGAATTGTACTAAGTCCCATCTGAAACTGGAACTCCGATCTCAATACGGACTCCTTACCTGTGTATGACACCTAAAACAGACTGCTTACCTTAGTGTGACACCTGAGAAATGGACTGCCTGCGTCTAGACTGATCACCTGCTCTATAGAGCTCTGGTCACTGATTTTCAGCTGGACGATCACAGACACCTTCAGAGGACCACCGTCAAGAACCTCAGCAGACTTGATAGAGGTCACAATGGGTTTCCTGAAAATAAAGTATTTCTTCTGATGAATAATTACATCAAAAGAGTAATTCATTTACATGTGTAACACAAAAGGAGGAAATTAATCGCTGGACAGGTAATTGAATCCAGGACCTTTGCATCACTAGTCAGGTGAACTACCCATTGAGCTACCCAATTCCATGCTTACCTGATTTGATGATTACCTGGTTTGATGCTTACCTGATTTGATGATGATTACCTGGTTTGATGATTACCTGGTTTGACAATAACTTGGTTTCATGTTTACCTGGCCAGATGTTTACGTGGTCTGATGATTAACTGGTTTGACAATTACCTGGTTTGATGATTACTGGGTACCTGGTTTGACGATTACCTGGTTTCTAGATGATAATCCATCACATCCCATGCATCCCAAAACAGGGGAATGTCATCATAGAGTACAAACTGGTTACCATAGCCAAATGTCTCACTACTCATTGCATTTCTGAAAGAAGATGTTATTCATATATTGAAAGGAAAGAGAAATTTAATTGTGCTTTGATCTAATCTTAAAATTACTAAGTCAAGTGATCTAAATCAACAGGTGTTTAAGACAATTATTTATCTATGCAGATAATATGAAGTCTAGGTTGAACTACATAGTACAATGAACTATTTGGATCACATACAAATTATTCATAGAAAAATATTTACTACCACAGGGACGAGCCACAGGCTTTGATTTATTTGTCTGTTTGTTTGTCTGTAAGTCCATCTGCCAGTTTTCCTGTTACAAAGTCAAATGTCTTGTCTTTAATTCTGAAATCCATAGGGAATAAATGGATTCATACCATTTTTATTGTCAATGAAATAAAATATCATAATCTTGAACTTCTGCCATATAACAGTTAGAGGTCAAAGGACAAAGAAAAGCTAAATTTTATTGTATTTTTAAAATTCTATTCAATTCTATTTTTGTTAAATAAATTAAGAGGTTGGTTTATTAAGTTTCTATTTCATTGATTGGACAGTAATTGTATGTAAATCATAATTCAAGAGAATAAGAAATGAAAGAAAAAGTGAGCTAGCTCACATACCCCACGCTCCCCCAAAACTTGACGGTGAAACACATAATGAAAGGCACAGTGCACTTTAAATACATAGTATAGATCAAAAAGGGCAATAACTGCAAAAAAATCTTCACATCAAAATGTCTTACATATGAGGACATTTAAATGTGGAATGAAGTTTCTAGATAAATAATGGAATCAAAATTTCTTGGCATTATACAAATCCTAACATTAATTTGAAGTGGTTGGGGGGGGGGGGGGGAGAAATTTTCTTGAATAATAGGCAAAACTCTTTGGGATAAGAGAAACTATGAACAACAGTTTAAGAGGAGTGGTGCTCACAAACTGTTCATCTCTACATTCTAAATATCGCCAAAAAGTCTAAGTTGGAAAGTGTGGAAATTCCCGGAAAAATAAAGGAATCGGAATTTCCTGGTAATATGCACATCTACATATTGTGTCCTAAATATCTACAAAGTTTGACGAAATTCTGTGCAGCAGTTTATTAGGAGTTGCGCTGACAAACTGTTCATCTCTATATTCAAGGTATTGCCAAATGCCTAAGTTAAAAAGTGCGGAAATTCCCGGAAAAATAAAGGAATCGGAATTTCCTGGTAATATGCACATCTATACATTGTGTCCTTAATACCTGCAAAGTTTGACGTAATTCTGTGCAGCGGTTTATGAGGAGTTGTGCTGAAAAACTGTTCATCATTATATTCAAGGTATGGCCAAATGCCTATGTTAAAAAGTGCGGAAATTCCCGGAAAAATAACGGAATCGGAATTTCCTGGTAATATGCACATCTACACAATGTGTCCTATGTACTTGCAAAGTTTGACGAAATTCTGTGCAGCGGTTTATGAGGAGTTGCGCTGACAAAAAAGAGGACTGACTGACGGACTGACTGACTGACTGACTGACTGACTGACGGACAGGTCAAAAACATTATACCTCCCGCAACTAGTTGCGTGGGGTATAATAAGAAGTAAACCTATAGTTAGTTTTATTACAATGATAACAGCTGCTTTATTACCTAAATGTTCCTGAATTCAATCTTAAGGTCTTAATCCTCCCTAGATGATCAATCTCAGCCCAGATAGACTCATTCTGAAGGACATATGAACTACTCGTCATTGTAGCAGTGCAGTAGACATCATTTCTCTTGATTGGTTTTAACAGGGCATACCCATAGCTTGGGACTGTCACCATGGCTACATGTACAAACAACATTGGAAAACAATTCAAAGTGAGTAAAATAAAGCAGTCTATACTCTACAACAAAATTTAAGAAGAAATTGTCAGAACTGCAAGCATGTTTTCATTTGCAACAATGAGCCCTTTAGGACTTTCCCCTTTTGAGTATTAGAACTGGGAAACAGTACCAAGAGTGTTCCCATTCTTATCATGCTGCACAAACTCCTTTGATTTCTTCTGTTTCTTGGCTGGACTTCCCATTGGTGTAGTTGATATAGTAATGACTTCCTTCCTTTCCCAGCCCATGCAGTTTATCACCATGTTTAATGGGTCAGGTCCAGCAGATCCCTCAAAGATTCCAGGTAGTGCATTGGCATACAATTTTTGGCAATTGGAAACTATTTCTGCAATAAATTGAAATTATATGAATACATTATGTTAATTCATGTCAATTGTAAAATATCAGTCTATATTTTTTTAACTGTAACAATTTCTAAACTAAAGAAATATTCTTTTGAATTCAATGTAATAAATTGTCAATTTGTTAAAATAAATGCAAATCATTATATATCGTTCTTTTTAAATTCCTTATCAAAAAATAAATTCATACTATCTAAAGATGTTTCTTTAAAGATTAAAGATTTTAAAGATTTTTTTCTATATATTCTTCAAAGTATGTAAAAATTTTATCACCCATAGTGGTGTCCTCAACTTCTTAAATCATACTTTGAACAAACTTGAATATACACTACCTCTGGGTAAATAGCAAAAATTCAATTTATCTTACTCTTACCATCATAGTACTGATGAGCATCATCATAAACCTGAAAATAATGAATAAAAACAACTTAACATTTATCTGTGACCAGCTATCAATAATTCACTTATCTTCCACAAAACAATGTTCCCACCATTCACAGCAGCTCAGTCGGTAGAGCGCTCACTCCGTGATCGGAAGGTTGTGAGTTCGTATCTCGGCCGTGACTGACCTAGTCAATAAAATTGGTAGCAACTGTTCCTTCGCCATGCGCTAGGCACTTTGAAGTGAAAGTTGCGGGTCCTTCGGATGAGACCTTAAAACCGAGGTACAGTGTCATGGCAGACATTGGCACAATAAAGATCCCTCACCGCTCAATGGACCTAAGTGCTGAATAAAGGTCAAAATTTGAAGCCCGTCACCGGCATACGTTGACATCTCCATATGAGTGAAAAATTCTCGAGAGGGACGTTAAACAATATACAATCAATCAAAACAATGTTCCACTTAATAATATAACTGTTATATCAATATACCGTATATACTCGCCTATAAGTCGGTCCGCCTATAAGTCGGTTGTATTTAATAAGCTTATATTTCAGATGGACTGACCTCATATAATACCATTCTTTTTATAGCTCGCTTATAAGTCCATTCACAGAGTTCTGGCAGAACATCATGTTACTCCCAAAAAACCGATTTATAGGCGAATATAGAACATCATGTCATCTGATACACTTACCATTCCAATAGAGGAGCCTGGTAGAACATCATGTCATCTGATACACTTACCATTCCAATAGAAGAACCTGGTAGAACATCATGTCATCTGATACACTTACCATTCCAATAGAGGAGCCTGGTAGAACATCATGTCATCTGATACACTTACCATTCCAATAGAGGAGCCTGGTAGAACATTGTGTTATCTGATACACTTACCATTCCAATAGAGGAGCCTGACATAACATGATGTTATTTGATACACTTACCATTCCAATAGAGGAGCCTGGTAGAACATGATGTTATTTGATCCACTTACCATTCCAATAGAGGAGCCTGGTAGAATCATGTTATCAGCTGATACACTTACCATTCCAATAGAGGAGCCTGGTAGAACATCATGTTATCAGCTGATACACTTACCATTCCAATAGAGGAGCCTGGTAGAACATTGTGTTATCTGATACACTTACCATTCCAATAGAGGAGCCTGGTAGAACATCATGTTATCTGATACACTCAACATTCCAATAGAGGAGCCTGGTAAAACATGATGTTATTTGATACACTTACCATTCCAATAGAGGAGCCTGACAGAACATGATGTTATTTGATACACTTACCATTCCAATAGAGGAGCCTGACAGAACATGATGTTATTTGATACACTTACCATTCCAATAGAGGAGCCTGGCAGAACATGATGTTATCTGATACACTTACCACCCCAATAGAGGAGCCTGACAGAACATGATGTTATTTGATACACTTACCATTCCAATAGAGGAGCCTGGCATAACATCATGTTATTTGATACACTTACCATTCCAATAGAGGAGCCTGGTAGAACATCATGAAATTGATTGAGAAGGAGAAGCTTCCACAGTCTTAGCAGTTCATCTGTTGGGGGTTTGTATGAACCTTTATGATGCATGGACAGAATGTTAGCAACAGAGGATAGGAATTCCACATCATGGAGACGAAACTCACAAAAGCGATTCATCTTCTTTACCTACAAATGCAGTAACTGAGATAAAAAGGTAATAAAAAGGTGGCTCTGCATTGGAAAAATATGAGAGGATTATAATTCATACTATTTTGAGACCTGCACTTCTTGATTTCTATGAGAAACAAATTACAGAAAAATTAATAAGATGAAAGTTTTTCTGTTTTTGGTGTTTAATTCAAAAGGGGATGAATCAAATGTCCCTCATGCAGTTTTTCATTTGCAGTGAAATATGTGTTTTAAAAATGTCTTTTCTCATAAATTCACAATACATAATAATTCTAATGAGTTATATATGAGAATTAACTGACTTTGGCATGTGTTGTGTAGGTTCCATTGTGCAACTCTAGATAAAGTTCTCCTCTCCAACGACACAAATTCCCAAGATCCTCTCTTTCTACATCAGAGAAGAATTCCTCAGGTGTTTTTTGTTGTACTTTAGGAAGGCCATCTGTATCTCTTATCCTCTGCATTCTGAGCAGCATATCCTCTCTAAAAAATCATTTTACATACAGAAATCATTACTAAAGTTAAGCACTGGGTATAACCATCTTCTTTTTTTCATTCATAATTTGTGAAATCTTATGAGTGTTTCCTTATAATTAGAGTAAACTTCTTGGATATATTAGTTTAAAGCCTTTTTTTGTGGGACAGTTATCAACATGATTTACAAACTGAGAGTAGAATATCTAATTTGAAAAACAATTCCATTTGTTTCAATATTGCCTTTATTTATGCATAATTCCGAAGTCAATTTCTTTTTAAAAAAATGTTAATGAAAACATTTTTAGTCATGATATTACATAAGCCTTGATAACAAAATCTGAAAACTTACGATGGCCCATTTCCTCCATCTCCATAGCCAAACAAGTAGACACTTTTGCTGGAGCGACCTTTATCTTTGAAATTCTTAACTGTTCTCAGGACCTGTCATATAAAATTGTAGAACTATCATCAGTTATCAAAATTGTCTTACTAATGAAATAATGGAGCCTTGTTTTTTTCTTTCATTGTTAATGTCAATGTACGTGACAGTCATATTCCATAGATTTTGTCAAGAAAATGTGTTCTTAATTATAAATAATTCAAAAATATAACCACAGGGCCTTGTTTTAAAGAGTTTGGTAACTAAGATTCTTTGCTCTCAGGAACAACATAAAACCTAATGAAAGGCAAACACTATTAAAATAGAATTTTCATCTTACATCTTCTAGACTGCATCCCCTTACCATTACAATGTACTTAAGTGAGTGGTTAAGATAATATTAACAGCTAGTAATCAGTTCACCTCCTCTACTTTGCCTTTCATTTCATAGGAATCCCCTGGAGGAAAATGTGTCAGAACTTTGGATCCATCGATCCCCTCCCACCAAAATGTATGGTGCTGAAAATTCATAAGATGTATAAAGAATTTTACTTCTTTTTATTCCTTAAATTGTACTGTGAATAAATAAAATTACATTAATTTAAACAGGCATTTTTTTCTCACTTTTTCTATTCTTTGTAGCAGTCATTTCATATGTCTTGAACTGAGCTGCTCTTCTCTTGATAAATCACTAAGTCACTCTAGTATTCCTTATGTACCTTTTTAAAAAAGATATTGTTTTTGTCCTGTCTGTTTGTCTGTTTATCTGTTTGTCTTTCTGTCTGTTGTCAACTTTAACCTTGGCCATAACTTTTGAAGTGGTTAAGATAATATCCATGAGAGGTAGAGACTTCATATTTAGTATGCATACTCAAACAATGAAGCTCTTTCAAATGGCACCAAGTTCAATGACCTTGACTGTGACCTTTATGCTAAAAATAGCTTTATTGAACTTTAGCCATAACTTTTGAACCATGAGAAATAGAGACTTCATATTTTGTATGCATACTTGAACAATGAAGCTCTATCAAATGGCACCAAGATCAATGACCTTGTGACCTTGAATGTGACCTATATGCTAAAAATGGCTTTTTTTGCCATAACTTTTGAACCATGAAAGATAAAGACTTCATATTTAATATGCATACTCCACTGATAAAGCTCTTTGAAATGACACCAAGGTCATGACCTTGTGACCTTGACTGTGATATATGCTAAAAATAGCATTTTAGACTTTTCGCCATAACTTTTGAACCATGAGAGATAGAGACTTCACATATGGTATGCATACTCCAGTAATTAAGTTCTTTGAAATGACACCAAGGTCGATGACCTTGTGATCTTGACTGTGACTTATCTGCAAAAAATAGTTTTTTTTTTATTTTTTTACCGCCGGGCGCATAGTGTTTCACAAACACATCTTGTTTTATATATGCACATACATCCTCTACACTGTACACATTGACTTACAGGGAATTTATTGACCAGGCTCCAGCTGATTTTCTGGGTCAGGAACCGGGAAATTCCAAACATCTTCATGACCTGAGGAAGCTGGGGAGAGTAGCCAAAAGTGTCGGGTAACCAAAACTGGAGAGAAAAAATGTTCTATATATGCACTTGAAGTTGTTGTAAATATATGCATTCAAGGGAAATTGAAATAAATCAAGCCAGTAAAATTCACTTGATTGGGAATACATTGTAAGTCTGATGATAGCATTACCTCTGTACATTTTTTGTTGAATTCCTGCATGAAGTATCTCTGTCCATACAGAAACTGGCGGACAAACGCTTCACCACTAGGCAAGTTCCCATCCTGCAAAGGAATGTTATTGTATGATGACTTTACTTGGCTTAAAATTTCACAAAAAGAAATTATATATAGTACATGTACATTCAATCTGCTTTTAAAACTAAGATTATAATCATGTCATCTGGCATTTCATTAAAATTACATGTATAAGTGTACACAGCGCTCATGCCTCATTTCGTACTAAATATATTTACATGTGTATTTTGCTTATAAAGTGAATGGAAATCTATGGCATTCAAAACACCATAACACGAAAAGAGGGTTAAAAGGTTAAAGGATGCCTTTTTGACATCACAGAAGTTGAATGTCAAGGAAGTGCCATGTCATAATCAAAAATCATAAAGCAGTTTCAAAACTGCAACAGTGTGTGCAAACAAATTTTCATAACATGCTAAAAGATATTACTCAATGTGTCTGTACTCACTGTTGCAGTTATGAGACTACATCTTTCAAATAATAATAATAATTCATTCATAAAGTTATTATTTTTACTCATTTGTGCATTAATAACTAAACTCACCATTTCTACCCAGGTACCCCCAACAGGTATAAACCTGCCTTTCTTCACAAACTCCTTTTGATCTATGTTAGAGTGTCATACCTATGAGATGAAGTTGATCTTTCACCCATTCATACTGCTGAGCCTGTCAAATGAAATCAGGAACTAAAACCAATGCAAAACATATGAATTATTCCATGACAAGTATTTTTTATATTAGGTTTGCCATAACTGTGACAAGGATGGTGTTCCTAATACCTGCCACTACATTTTACACCACCACAGGATTTTCAGTATAATTTTAATTCAAACACAAAAAACTTCAGATATCATTTCTTAAAAAGATGTAAACTTGTAATGAGCAGGTGAAGTTGAAGCCTATATTAGTTTTGCCTTACCTGTGAGCAGGTGAAGTTGAAGCCTATATTAGTTTTGCCTTACCTGTGAGCAGGTGAAGTTGAAGCCTATATTAGTTTTGCCTTACCTGTGAGCAGGTGAAGTTGAAGTCTGGGTACTGCTCCATTAGTCTGATGGTACAGGACCAACTCCTGGCACACTTCCTGATAGTTTCAGCATATGGCCACAACCAGGCTAGAAATTGTTTGAAAGAACATCATACTGATGCTTAATATAATAAACTTTTAATTAAGAATAAACCCCTTTTTCTATATAGCTCTGTTTCCAAATGCATGTCAGATTAAACAGGATCTACTACTGTATACAGGGAAAATTTCGCCTCCGTTTTATTTTCACCCCTTTTGCCATACCCTCCTTTTGACAAACCATTTCACTGTAAAATTCCGACCATAATGACAATTTACTTTTTTGTGTTTTTAACACTTTGCAATCTGACTCAACTTTTCAAACACAAAATCTGTGTCCAAATGCATGTCAGATTTTAAAATTAGACAGTAATACACATGAAGTAAATTATCTTACCTGAGTCCATGTGGGCATGTCCCATAGCATACATCACATGCTGACTCTCTCCATTTCTTTGTTGAAAAAACTTCTCTGCAATCTGATGAGCTCTTATAAAAAGTTTTATTTCAGAAGTTATAATTTTTACTGATGGAGGATAACCAACATGAGAGCTGATATAGTGATAATTAGAATATAAAGCAGAAAAAGGTAGATTATCAACCTTTACACATGCACCCAAACATACGCCCTTAGGTTGTATTATCAGTTTAACTTCAAAGTTAAACTACCATGACACTACTGAATCAAATGTGATTCATATACATATACATAAATGTGTCAATTCAAATAGTCTAAAATTTATATTTATTTCTTTTCATTTAAAAGTTTAAAATGGATCACATGAAAAAGTTCATTGCTTATAGACAGGCCATTTCATGCATAAAATGAACATCCATGATTGAATCTTAAGATATTAATTTTTTTTTAAAATTCTTTCCTCAAACTTTAATTTCATTGTTGAATTTCACATGCACCCTAACCCACCTCCCCCTTGATACATGTATGCAAAGAAAATAAGGGGAAACTGCCAAAAATTGGAATTTTTCTAATTTCAAGGGGAATAACTTTGTCAAAAACTGCTCAATCACACCCAAAACAAAACTTGACCTAGATATTCTTATGATAAAAGTAAATGCAACCTCTGCAAAGAAAATGAACAGAAACTGCAAATAATTGGAACTTTTCTAAGTCCAAGGGGCATAATCTTGTCAAAAATTGCTCGACCGAGCCCAAAACAGAACTTAACCCAAGTATTCTTGTGATAAATCTGTATACCAAATTTCATTTTAGTACATGCAACCTCTGCAAAGAAAATTACATGTAACAGAGACTTGGAAATCCAACAGACAGAATGCCAGTAGCATTTGTTAATAAACTTACTTGTTTTATAAAACTTACTTGGTGTATGTGGATCTGTCATTCAGATCAAGGGAGTTAATCAGATGGTTCACTGTGTATAATGCTTGGTATCCTCTTTCTGTTTCTTCTGTCATGTGCTGTAAGTCCAAAAGAAAAACTGTAATCTACTATAAATACAATTATTAATTTTTTTTTTTTTAATTTGATTTTCTTTTCAAAAATTTAAAAGCTATCTAAGAGATTGTGGATACTGCTTGAAAAAATTGAGCACTATAAAAATCATCATTTACTTTTCAAAAATTCAGGAATCAAAATGCTGTTAAGGCAAACAAAACAAATTCATAAAAAAAAAATAAAAATGGTTTAATATATCCTAGATAACAGTATTTTGCACAAAGGAGTTTCTTCACTTTAAATTTTTTTTACCACTATCATTTAATTATGTCTTCTCTTTTGCTTTTTCTGTCCATGTATTTATCTTCTGTGTACTGCAGTACATGTATTTATGCTGAAGATAACCATTTAAATCCAATTTATTTTCTGTTTATGATATACTACCTTTGCCATGTCATGAAGTGTTTCCACATCCAAAATTAGGTCATACACCTCCCGATCAAACACGGCTATCTCCGCCTGACTCAGGGTGAAGGATCTGTCCATGTCGGGGGGACCAATCATAGTGTCCCCGCCCACACCCAGGATACCATTACAGGCCATTTCTATGTACAGGGAGCACCTGTTGGGGGTCAAAGAAGAAGGGAGGTAAATGCTAGCTATTAAAATTCACATATACTGTATGTGTACTTGAAAAATCAAGCTTTTTATTTTAGTGGCTTTGGTGTGGAAAAGGATGTGTTAATTCATGAATACAGCAAAAAAAAAAATCATTTATACATACAATATATTTTGCAAGTGTGTAGTGCTAATATTAGGTGGGCTTTCCTTTAATTATCTGGAAATATACTTTAAAATGTAATAAATTTGAAAAAAGTAATGGTAAACATTTGTCTTTATATATCAGTGATTTAGTGAAATACATTTCATACACAATAATCATATTTACCACACCTTTTCTTGTCCTTCCCCATGGCTTTAGACAGAGGGAATGAGGTCCTATCATAGTCTCCACTCAAACCCTTTGTAAAAAATAACACAGCTATTATAAGTAAACAATAATATATTTTCTTTGGTTGTTACCATGGGAATAAATGTTGCAGCTGTTGCATACAAAACCTCAAATGAATTTTCTAAAATTGAAAGAACCATTTCTCAAGGAATTTGTAAAAGTAGCTAGCTTAATTTGCTGTATTAAAAGTACCTTGGTATTGTTAAATGATCTTGGTTTTCATAAGAAATAAATGAGATAATATTCAGTGCATGTAGATATGAAAAAATAACTGACATTCAAACTTAGAAAAAGGACATACATTATATCAGCTTACACCTAATCAGGAAAGTGTAACCTGATCTAACAAATGGATAATACAAGGAAGGAAAAATGACTGAATCAATGAAAAGATGAAATGAAAGTAATGCTTGGTCTAACTTGTACATCACATAGAGGAAGGAAAACAATTGCATCAACTTTTATAAATTGCTTTGAAAATTTAACTTTGAAATATACATGTATTTACAGAACCAATCAAGCTATATGTACCTTGATGCAAAATAAATAAACTAAACCTACAACTCAAAATTGGCCATGAGCCTTGCTACAATGAAATTTTCTGTTTCTGAATATCTTTTTTAATGTATTTAGTGTCTTGTGGGTCAGGCTGTATAAATGTTGAATTACCACCTTGTCAGGTAATCTAATAATTATTTGGTTTATGAATTTGATTTTGGAACAGCATTTTATAAGAAACAAGGAGAGAAAATGCATATAGGTTGAAGCTGATTTTAAACTTTAATAAAGATTAGCACATCTGTATCCTCTTCAGATTTTTTTCTTTTTTGGATAATCAGATACTATAATCAGTCAAAATCATTATTACCTGTATTGGGTTTCCATTCTGCCACACCATGGCCTCTGAGTCTGAGTACAAGTCATTCTTACCTGTATTGGGTTTCCATCCTGCCACACCATGGCCTCTGAGTTGGAGTTCCACAGAAGATGAATCTCCTCTTTCTTCCATCCTGTTGGAATCTCAATCTCCAGACAAAACCAGTGGGTGGACCATCTAAAATAAATCCACTGATCCTGTGTCTTTAAAGATTTTTTTTCCTTACAGAAGAAAAGATACTATTTATGGAATCAACCTCTAAATTTGGTGATATTGAGACTGTTGTGAAGCATTTCCAAAAGAAAATATTTTTATTTTGTGTCCTTGACTTTCACAACAGTTTAGAGCAACATAGAGATTTTGAGTTAAACTTCGGATATTCAATGACCACTGAGTCAGAGTACTGTCTGCTACAGAAAAATATAATGCCAAGAACCATAACTGCATCCTACATTTAAGTAAGAGTAGAAGACTTTCACCAAATTTTTATATATCTAATTTCATAAAATGTATCTGCATGATCATGTATGGAATTAATGTTTAAGTTACACACATTGGTCCAAATGACTGTCCAACCTCTGCTTTGGTGAATTTTCCTTTGATTGCTTGTGAAAAAGGAATTCTGCCTGATGCTGCAAAGTGGGTTATGGACTTAACTGGATGATGTTCTTTATATAACCTTCAAAATAATTATTTATATTTTAAGGCATTTAATTGTGTAAGACATATCTTCAGTGGGAATTGCACCTTACATGCTAAATGTCATGCTAAATGTCTGTGGTCAATTTCAAATCTCTATGTTCGACTTATAGGCGAAAGAATGGTATTATATGAGGTCAGTCCTATGATATATATAAGCTTATAAAATACAACCGACTTATAGGCGGACCAACTTATAGGCGAGTATATACGGTAATTAATGCAATTTTTTCTCATCCATGAACACAATTAACTTTTTCTTACCTTCCTCTAAGGTTGACATCTTTGAAATAGATAGGAGATATAAATTTGTCTGCTCTCTCAAGTGTTGTCCTCTTGTTTTTCAATGTTACGTGTTCCATGACTCAGGTAGGCCCCAGCTGATTTTCCCTACTTCTTTAGAATGGGTAGTTTTCCCAATACCTAGATTAATCCCTAATACAATGGTATATCATAATTGAGAAATATTTATATATGTAGCATATTGTTCATGTAACTGTTGAAATACAATTGAATTACAACCCATGATGATTTTGAACTGTAATAGTACTCTATAATTACCTTTGAAAAATAAAACTGTTAGTCATTTAAAATACTTTGTTCTTTGTCTTTAAGGGGAGACAGGACACATGTCACATGACTATAAAGACATATTACGTCATAATCGGTGATGATATACATGTTAAATAACGTTGTTAAAATCAACAGTTCTTGTGTAATTTTATTCTAATATATAGAATTGTTTTTTTTTTTTAACATTTAATTTTAAAATTATATATAAATTTTTAAAGATCTTGCCATCAAATAACTTTAATCTACACATTTATTTCTCTTTACCTTGCAGTCTGACCTCAGTGACGTCATAGACGTAGTGTTTGAATTCTCAGTGCAGTGAGACCAAGTACACACACCCGTCATGATCAGTTTTATTTCATAATAAACAGGTCACAGTCAATGTATCGTGATAAATTTCTGAAGCAGATTTTTTAAAATTAATACTTTTTCGTGTTTACTAGCAGAAATTCTCTCTATTTAGATAATTTTTAATGTTTATGCATCGTTTGACGTCACAATTGATTTCCCACGCTCGGAAAATACAAACATGAAGCGTTTTTATCATGCTTACATCTAATTCAATGATGTCCTGTGCGATATTGAGGTAAGCTTCACCCTGTGATATTTATGCAGTAAATAATTACGATGAAGGACTGACATTCAATCATAAATTTAGAAATATTTATTGACAGAATTTTTTCTAAATGAGGTTTTTGTGTTGAAGCTAAAAATAAAATTATCCCAAAATACTATATATAATTAAAACAATTGCTTTCAGATAATTTAAACACTATGATTTTTTTGAAATATTTGATACATAGTGTTCTTTATCATATTTAGCGTTTTTAAAAATTATATATACTCTGTTATATAAACATGAAGTATCTAAACACCATACAAACTCTAAACAAGGCGGTATTTGTGGGTCGATATCTTTTGAATAAGTCAAGAAATCCCATGACATGACCGTTTTAAAATGTTAAGTACATATTAAATTAGTAATATAAAAAATACGAAAAAAAATTCATTGACAGAATTTTTTTCAGCGAAAGGTCCTGTTCCTCCTCAAGTCTCTTATCAGCTGATTGAGAAAATTCGAACTTTGCTTTGCGTGTGATTTGCAATATCTAACGATTGTCATTGCAAAGTAAAATGTCAGAAATATACATATGTAAATGTAGAACCAAAATAACTATAGTAACGGATTTCTTTTTTTAATTTTATCTTAACTGCACAGAAATTAATCCTTAGCAAAATTAATATCCACTCACCACCGGTTGAAAACGAAAGTTGAAACGAATTTCCGATCCCGATTCAATTTAGAAATTTTATGGATACTTTCTAAATGTTAACAATTATAATGATTTCAGTTGTTCTGTTTGTTGTTGAAATATTAAAGACTCGGGAAACGAAGTCATTTCTGTAGGTAATGTTATTTTACTATTTCCCGTTTTGCTGTAAATAGGAAATATTTTAACAAAATCTGATATGCAACGTATTAAACTTACATTCATGGTGATTTTCTTATTTTCCTTATCAAATTGATACCAAAGATACTTGTTTTCAGGGAGGGATTTTTAGTGTTTAAAATAAAAATAAAAATCGCTGAAATTACTTCGTTTTTATATACACCGCATACGTTTCATTATAATTTTAAAATTAATAAAAGTTGCTTAATATTTATTTCAGCATTTTTTATTTATACTTAAAAAACACATAATGCACAAATACACCATCCTGAAACCAAGTGCCCATGATTAATACAAATATATTAAAGTATTTTATAAATTTATAATTACCATCATCTAGTAAATACTCGTGCAAAGTAAAAACAGGGACTAGTATAGTGTATAGGTCCCTGGTAAAAATAAATCTTCGATTTTTAAGAGTTGTTACCTCGTTTCATATGACTAAATAATTTATATTTTGCTTCGTTGTAGAAAAATTCTATTAAATTAAGTAAATGCATGCAGTCCTCACCTTTTTTATAACTTTTGTTGTATTTTAGAAAACTCCAAAATCAAACAGGAAATATGTCAAAAGCGAGTCGTGCATTTGTGTGTAAATGACACAGTTGGAGACTCACTATCAGATAATCTGCCAGGAAAGGCTTTATCTATATAAAAAAAAAATCAGCTGCAAAATTTTAAGGTCACGTGTGTTATCTAAAAGGTAAAGAAGACTGAAACATCGACAAATGAAATCATTTCAAGTTCTTAACTACAAACTTTCATGATTTTAACTGTGTTCTGATTTTTACATCAAATAAGGGGTCATATTCGGTCTTTATCATACCTTGTCCTTTATGAGAAATTCCAGACTTTTTTCATGCAATTTCACACATCAACAGATAAAAGTTTGATAATTTTTAATTTCTTGAAGGTAGTTTAATGGAGATTGACATGGTCTGTATCTTTTCAAAACAACTCAGAGAGAGTGAGAGAGAGTGAAGGTAGTTTAATGGAGATTGACATTTTTGTTTTTTCGAAACAACTCAGAGAGAGAGAGAGAGAGAGAGAGAGAGACCTCCACTTATTATAAAGTATTTTTTTGTATTTTGACCCACTCTTTAAATTTCACTTTTTTTTGTTTTATAAACATATGGCCAATGCCCCCCCCCCCCATACCCCATCTTATTTGTAAAATTTATTATTATCGAAATACCTTTGATGAGAAGATAGAAAGCATTATTAGAATATTTTTTTAAAGAAGAGGGGTGCAGAATGGGATGTTTAAAAAACTTTTGAAGAGTTCTAAATCTCCATGTCCATGTAGTAAATTGAATATTTGCTTGTGAAAATATAAAATTGATATTTACAAAAGCAATAATTTCTTCTCAAGCTTACCCAAAAATTTAAACTAAATCAAACCTTGTGATCTGAAAAAGTGAATGCGGTTAAGAAAAGTTTGAGATATCTGAAAATGAAATTTTAAGGCTAGGATACATTAAAGAAAAAGTGCATTGTAACCAACTCATTTCTGTATTTTAAAGATATTTAAGTTTGTGGGCCTGATATGCAGCAGATATAATTTTCTGGATTCACTGTGATGCATTTCTATGTCAGTTGGCAGTCTTGAGTCTTGTTCCTGTTTAGACAGTGTTCTTTATTAACCAAGTTTGAAGGTTATACCACTTAGGTCAGGGTCAATCTTGATGTCATATATATAGTCAATATATTGGTTTGTAAACAAAACAATATCTTTATTTCTTTTTATATTAATTTTATTTACAGATCAGATACCAGTGATGCAATATGAGGCAAAATATGTGAGAGCTAGCATATAGGCTGAACACAAATTGGTTGCCAAAAGAATATCCATTAATAAAAATTTGAATAAAATGTTATCAAAATTCCAAAAAGAATACAAATACACTATACATGTAATTACATGTATTCAAAGCAGTGTGTGCATGTCTATAATAAATATTTACAAATAATTTAACAATAATGTTACAAAGAAAATTGACATTGATATTGAAAACATTTATTAGATGATGTATTTGATTTTTCCTTATGATGTAAGTAAATGTAAGTACGTGTATAATATTGGGTCCCAAAATCAGTTATTCAGATCTTCAAAATCAATTGTCATAAAAAAAGATTGTGATAATTGTCATATTTGACTAGCTCAATAAATTATGTATGAATCCAGTGTACAAAAAAATGACTGAATGGTTTACATGTCATTGGTATTTTGATTGTCATGTTGAGCATCTTTGTGCTGTTGTACACATGTATAACATATTTAAAAATGCTTTCATAAGAATGGAAAATATTGAACACATATTGTACACATCACATCATAAAATAAGTTTCTGACAGTGTGTGTGCATATAATTCTAGCTTTGGTCTTTACATGAATTTAAAATTGAACATTTGATCTAATAGAGAACAATTGATCAATGCATTATTAGTAATAATACATGTATTGATACATACAAAGTACAGTTTTTTTAAAAAGGTAATGTGAAAATACTACATGTACATTGTATTGCATATACTGTAGAAGTACTTTTTTTCCATGTGGTGTTAATTTACGCATGTACACAGTCATAAATTTTCCACGGAAATTTTTCACATTGAACTTAATACAAATATAAGGCATATATTAAGGACATTTTTAAGTTATCCATGTAATTCTCTACCAGCGGATTGAACAGAAATAATAATACCGCGGAATTAAGACCCCGTGGAAAAAAGTACTTCTACAGTACTTACAAGAATGTCTTTCACTTTTTAACTTATGAGTTTTAATATATCAATTAGTATACTGTTTTAACTATGTACACATTCCTAAGTAAATTGTTTTTTATGTACAGTACTGAGTAATAAAACCGATATTATTAAAGATATTAAGTATAATATTAACAGATATATTGTAAGTGCACTTATAAATGAACAGCAATGCTCTACCATTCCCTAATCTTGGACCACAAAAAAATCAATACATTTCTGTTCTATATATATACACATATTTCCAAGATGGAAAAGATGAAATCAATAATATAAAGTTTCACTGATCACTAAATTTAGACTTCATTTTCATGTCTTGCTTTATTCTGAGCCAGCAGATAGTCTATGTTATCGTACGCCCCGTCGTCCAGCGTCGTGGACACCGACGGACTCCCCAGTGTATTCCACAGCTCCTGCATTTCTGCTATTTCTGTCTCATTTGGCCCATGTATAGAGGCAAACTCCCCGGTGTCATTGGGAGGGGGTAAAATAATGGGCTTTTTTGGGGGGAAATCATCATCATGTAGGCACTGGTAAGAGTCAATGATGTTGGCTAAGTTCCTGTCACCTTCAGAACCGATTGACTCCTCAGAGCCTGAGGGGAGGGGTGTCACTAAAGCCACGGGGGAAAATGTCACAGTTTTGGGTTTTTTACTTTTGTGTCCTCTCTGAGGGAGTGAGGAAATCACCCGTATTTCTGTCATTTCTGACAATGGTTTCTGTGGATTCATTGTGAAATACCTCTCTGGGTCACTCTCGGGTACGGAGCAGTAATCCGGGGGAGGATCCAATAGGAGGGGTAACTCTGGTAACTCCGGTAACTCTGGACTACGAGGCCTGGGAGGCACCCCGTTGACCTTGACCTGGTTAATGGGAGAGACAGGAGGCTCGGGGTCTATTTCCTCTGCTGGCCCCTGTAGGAAGGCCTCCTTGAGCTTTTTATCGGCCTCGTCATCTAGTTCAGAGAAGTTGGTCAGTTTCATGGGACTGCGTTTGATAGAGCAGTATCGGTCCTCTTCGTACTGGTATTTCTTATGAGTGGCATTTTTATCATCAGGGTGGTACACTTTGCCTCGTACCATGGGAGAAGGAATCACCTCTGGCATCTTAGGAAGGTTACTCCTTTCCCTCTCACTGAAAATTCAAGACAGAAGTCAATGAAAGAATCTGATTCAGAATCCATTTTTAAAGAAAATTCCAGTAATGAAATGACCCATCAAGAAGTTAGTGACATGATACGATAGTACAAAAATAGCTAGGCTTTATCATGCTCATTCTCTTAAATATTTTGATGTAGCTCTTTGAATACAATAAATCTTTAACAATATGTCATAAATCTGCAAATGAGATGTACTTTTTGTGGACTTACCGAGTACAGTGGACTGCTATGGCTACTACACACACAATGAGGATAACAGCCATTGCCCCTGCTACCCCTCCTATTATGGCAACTATAAAAGGACATCAAGGAAAATTTTAAAATATATATACATCAGGTTATTATGACATGAAAATGTTAATGTTAAATGTCCTATCAAATTTGTTTTTGTTTTTTTAAATAATTTCAATTTTATAGTGTCAGTATCACATAATTTCAAAATCCAGATTTTCTATGATTTTGTCAAATTTGCCATATTTTAATGTTTTTAAACAGTAAATGACACATATAATAAAAGTATAAAATTCTAACTGAATAACCCGATCCCACATGAAATGAATATAAAAACAGAAAATTTTCCACTTACTCATATCTGGAATGATCTGGCTTTCTATCAGCTCATCAGGCACCGTCCCGTTTCCTGAGGGGGATACCGTCCCCAGGGGTGATACTGTGACCTGAGGGCTGTCAGTGGATCCTCCCTTTGTAATATTTCTGTACAGTAGCTGGTCCATAGCCTCCCCACAGTAAATAACTACGTAGTCCTCCGGCTGTTGGGCTGAAATTAATATGGCTGTGTTAAGGTAGTTATGGCTATGTTAAGGTAGTCTGACAATGGGAAGGAACAGACAATGCTGCAATGTCAAGTGTCAGTTTTCAAGGTGAAATAAATGCTTGTAATACTGGTAACTAGATGCTGTACCTAAATAAGAGTTTAAATGTCTTCAATTTTTATGTAAATCAGGAAGTATTATTTGATTTATGTATAATTTTATATTCCATGTTTTGTTATAATTATGCTATCTTTTGAGAAATATTAATTGGTCCTATAAAAAAGCAATATTAATAAAAAGTTTAAATATATATGTGTTTGCACATGGCTTCTCTTTGTAAAAAAACATATGTGGGTATCCCAAACTGCACACTATATCTGTGTTTTTATGACCACAAATGATCGTGTTACATGAATTTGAATGAAGTGTTTTTCTAACATATTGCTAAACCTGACAGTATTCCATATATATATGTACCTTTGTGGACTTTTCTCACCTCTGACATTTATCCAGATATACCCCCTAGAGTCCTGCGACCGACTGTCCAGTGTAACGGTCAGGTTGGTCACCATCCTGTGATAGAGGTTTCGGAACCCATACATCCCGCTCTGTCCACACTGGACAACCTCATCGGGGCGGGAGGAGGGATCGGACACACGGAGCTGCTGGGGGCACGTGTCCGTTTTCTCTGGGAGGGTGATCATGATGTCTATGATGTTGATGGAGATCCCCATATTAGACCTCACCAGACATTTACAGTACTGACCTCCTCCTTTGATTGGGAGGGGATAGTTCTGGTTGGAGAGGTAGAGTTCTTGCCCTTGTTTGATTTCATTGTTGCAGAATTGGGCAATGTCAGACTCTAGAAATTAAAAAAAAAGAATTTTTTAGCATAGTTTTTCTTCTAAATCATTAAATTCTATTTCAGAATTAAGTGATACATTTCATTTACAAAGTACTGAATGATAGTAAAACAATTTAAGAACCAGACATTAGAAAACAGTGAAATTTAAGGGAGATAACTCTTGTTAGAAAAAATACATGTATGTTAGAATGCAATTTGAGGGAGGTAACTCTTGTTAGGGAAGAAGTAATATCTTTCATCCTAATTCATGTGTTTTCATTCCTTTTACTTTGTTTATATATTTATATTTGTAGTAACCAATACTGACCACTAACACAGCTGTAGACCACAGTCATGTAAGTGGTATGTTTAATTTCCCTGGCACAGTGGTGCTTGGTTCGAATCTTCTCCACCTTGGTTTGACAGTTCTGGTACCCGGAGCATCGGATGTTCATGGTGGTGTAAATATCGGAGTTAGGGACCAGGCAGTCCCCCTTACCCCGTTCACAGCACCCAGAGGACCAGAGAGGGCTCCGCTTGCTACAGCTTGAGTCCAGCTTGGCTCCATAGTACACTCTCTTGATGGCTATCTTGTGTTTGTCTGGACATTCTAGTTTGATTTCATCATCATTACAACCACTGACATAAATGTTTTTCATCTGAGCTGCTTGACTCACTGTAAACAGAAAGAAACATGTGTTGAAAAATGTTATGCCTAAAACAATGGAGATCTAGGTCTATAGTAAAATGACAGAAAATGCATATACCCAATCTCTATTATTCTTTATATTCTAAATGTAACTCTTTTAATTCTGTAATTATCAAATTATAATGACAGAGTTTAAACTTCTGTTCATTGTTCCATTTTTTTTCCCAGTTTTTTTTTTTTACTTTACTCATTATATAAAAAAGTGCTCTTGCCAAGACAAATTTATATGGTCAATAAGGCCTAGATCAAAAATATGACTGCCACATTCCTCCCTCCTTCAAGGTCTTTAGTCCCTCAAAGACCCCAACCCAGGCTCATTCCTCAAAGGCCTCTCACCTGTCAGTTTAAGGGCATGGGATGGCACCAAATGTAATGGGAAAGGAGAAAAATGCAGCAGACCAGACTGGGATTCTAACCCACCACAATTCATTAAATTATCAAACCATGTTTGATTATGATATGGTTCAAACTTCTGTTCATTATTCCTATTAGAGGGATTTTATCATTTTTTATGTTTACTTTATTTAAAGAAATTGAATTGTCAAGATCCTTGTATATATGTGAATTATATAGCTGTTTCATTGGGCTTTTGAAATAATAATTATGATTTCATTATCTAGCTCAAGAAAAGTTCAGCGCTTTTTAAAATAAAAAGGTTTCATTCTACAACAATGAAAAATAATTCAGCAATACATCCAAGTGTGTCATATACATAATTATGTATTGTATCTCTTCAATAATTAACATTGTAAAAGCAGCAACCCCAAATACTTCATTTGTTAATCCTGGGCCCTGCACCTAAAGCAACATTTTCAGCTTTAAGTACAACTGTTTACCTGAATTTTGGCTTTGCTCCTGTTCATTTTCATCAAGTACAGAGAGATCTTTGCTATTTTTGCTGTGTAGTAGATCATTTCAATGTTTTTCCCTAAGCTCATGGGTTTGTGTCACTCAAACCTCAACTATATCAGCTGTTCTCTATTTACCAACATTCAAGAACAATTACAAACACATTTCAATCATGAAAGGAATGCCAAAAAGCTTTCTCTCTCACATATATCCATAAGAGTTATCTTTCTTGGATAATAAATGGAGTTGAAAATCCCTCCTTCTAAATTTTGCACCAAAATTGATAGCAGGTCAAAAAAAAATATTGTGTGAATAAGAAAGTAAATTCATTTTAACATTCTTTTTATTTGAAAAAAGAAGAAATTTACAAACCACCTTTTAAAGCTGAGATTATATATTCTACTTTTTTTCCCATCAGGGCATTTCTAATTTCTATCCTCGCCCCCTTCAACAAAAAAAAAATGATCCTCCCTTGTGTTCCTTGAGATGTTAATAAAATCCTCAATTATAAATCTCAATCATCAAAACTTTCATGTCTAAAAATATGAAAAGAGATTGACATTTTGTGCTCCACCCAACTTCTCTTTCCACAGCAACAGCACTTGTGTATGAATTAGAGAATCTTCTTTATTTCTAACAGGAAAAACTCAATTATTGAGAAATAAAGATGTCAGTTCGCATTGGATTTATCTCGAGATAAACAGGATGGTGAAAGACATCTCTATGTTATGATTGAGTTCACAGTAAATCAAGTGTGAAAATGACAAATTGACTTAGAGCTCTTAATCTCAAGTGGTTCTAGTGATTTTTTGGGGGGCATTCACACTAAGTCTTAACATTTCATAATGCCATTTCCTTATTGTGTTTGTTAGAAAATCAAACAAATGTTGTTAAGTGTAAGCTAGGAGGTGATGGGGAAGATGGAAGAAATGTGTCCTACTTTATGTAAGGGTAAGCTATTGCCAAGAGAAAAAAAATCATTTCCTCCTGTTAGGTACGTATTATGTTTTCCAAATGATGGAATTTTTTTCCTGGAGAGGGAGGGCTATTATAATCAATGTTTAAAATTAGTCTTTTACTACCTTTTTTAAATCCTGTCCTAAAATTAAATTGGTCTTTGACAGGCAAGTGTAACAAGAAAGGTGAAAATTCATGAGTTGACAGGGAATATATATCGTGGGACCCCTGCATCACTACTCAGGTGCTCTACCAACTTGAACTACCCTGGTCGATACCCACTGCTGTAACCAGTATACATAATCCTCCCTCCTATTTAAGTTGTCTTCAACAGAAAATGCAAATCAGGGTCAGACTTGGAATCAAACTGTGTCCCCTGAATCTCCAGTCAGGTGGTCAGTCTGGTCACTGATGATTGAAACCTTTCTCCCTCCCTTAAGTTTTTTAGCTCAAGTCAACTATTCATACTGTTATTAAGAGTACAAATGTACTAAACAGGTGCTTTATGGAGTTTCAAACAAAATCTTACGAGCATGCATGCTTCAGGCTCTGCAGCAGTCTAATGAAAACAAACAGTGGTGTAGACAGAGACTTTGAAAATTGATATAGAATGTATGAAAATGTCAGGAACAAGAAATGTAGACAAAATACATGTGGTGTGGTGACCAGAATCATGATGTGACCCTGTAGTGTGTTTCAAGGGATTGAAATATTCCAGATGGAAACATGCCTTTTGTTGTGATTAGTTCCACCCTGGAAGTCATGAAAATGTTTGATACAGATATCCCAGAACAAAAGGTTAGGTTCTGTTATGATGGTGGAGCCCTAATTTGCAACAGGCCTGCATAATTATTTATCAAGAAAATGGGTGCAATAGAGATAAAAGATAAAAGAAAAAATGCAGCTCTGAAATATGAACAGTAAATCTGTTAGAAATTATTATTTAGGCTGCAGAGATGGAGCTAGGAGTAATTGATTGTCTGGGAGCTTAATCAGACAGGTTTTGTTAATTATCTCTTATATAATGTAGATAAAAAAGACAACTACCTAAGGGTTCATGATAGTTTTGTGTCTCCTTATCAAAATATCCACACTGAGCATAAAGAGTGTGCTTAGTGTTCAAAGGGGAAAAAAAGGTTATTAATTGCTTTTGCATGATTTATCAAATTTTCAAATTCTAATGAGACTTTCAGCAATAAAGATTGAATTTTACAATTTAACTCCCAACTTGTATGTGAAAAAAATAAACGAATACTGAAAAAATTTAAAAGTGTTTAATTTCAATTTGTAGGAGCTGAAGTGTTGAAGGAAGTTAAGAAGACAGTGAGAATGAGTGTGGCTTGGTAAGGAATGTGTTGACTGCGGAGGTAAAGAGGCCAGGCTTTGAAGTGAGCAAAGGTGAGACTCCATAATGGAGTTAATGTCACGGTTCACCGCACATCCAGGAAACAGGTTGCTGTAACATAATCAGCCAGACTATAGCCAGCAATGGCTAGGGTCTTAAAGATGTAGTGGGAATCTCCAAGATTTTCATCACCCTGGGAATTAAATAGCTTTCTAAGATTCTTGTTCATTATCAATGCCATTAATTGAATAGATGGAGGATTATAACCTTTAAGTTTTATGAAGCAGTAGTTTTTAGATCTACTGAAACTTAAAAATATAAGTGAATCAAACAATAAAATTTATGTTTCATGACCCAAATTGGCATACCACACATGCAAAGTTGAAATTGCATACAAAATATGACTCCTTCAGTTTCAAAATACAAATTTATAGTTAAATCCATTGTGTATTATATTTGCGGAAAATTTAGTCACAGGATTCCCCACTTGGGACAGTAACCCATTATTTTTTGAGTTTATTCAACATGCATATATACTGCTCTCATTCAAATATGCAAGATGAAATAAAAGAATGAAACCTGTCGGCAGTAATTTCAAATAATGCAACTTCATTTGTCAGGAGATTCAGTAGCTGTTCTAAATGTCCAATGCCAAACAAATTATTGGTTGATGAAAAACAATATTGAATGTAGTTGAAATTAAACATGATAATTTTCTGCTGCATATCCTGACAGGAGAATTCCCATCAGAAGCATGCTGAGCATGATGGGAAGATTTGTAGATGTCAGAGGTTTTAATCAGAACATCAGCACATGAGACAAGATAAATACACAATGATTCATTTACTGCATTCCAAATTTAACAAGTGGCTAAAAGTCCAAAATTGCTTCTGTTTTGATTTTAATCCAGAGAGAGAGAGAGAGAGAGAGAGAGATGCAGCTAATCAGACAGACAGACAGATAGAGAGAGAGAGACTTTATCTTTAAAAAATGAACATTTTGATTTTAAAAAGTACAATCAGATAAACTTATAATTACAATAAAGTACATTTGCTAGACTGATATGAAATTACTAAGCACTAATTATCTGATTTACTCTTAGGTGGTTTATAGCTATGCTGCAAGATTTTACAAAAAAGATACACCTGTAACAGGTAGCACAGGTGATTTGTCATTAGAGGACTATTAGAGATGATATTAAGCTAACAAACAAGTTAATTGATGCAAAGCATCAAATCAGCCGCTAACATATTTAACGTCAAAAAAGTACTTTCACAATTAAAAGCATTCATGCAAGAAAAGAACAGGATATATTCAAAGCTAAAATAGTGATCAGTTTATTTCAGGCATTTGCTCATCCAATAGATTCATCGATGTAAAAAAAAGTCTGATTGTATATGCATGGGCGTCGGATGCAAATCGAAAGTGGGTCGGGGGTGGGAGATGGGCTAATTGAACGGGGGTGGGGGGTGCTAAACCAACAAAAAATGGCAAAGCTCCTTATATTTGCAAAAAAGTGGGGGGAGCTACCCCCCCCTCCCGGTTCCGACGCCTATGATATGAGAAATTATTGTCATCAAAATGAAGATGTATGCCTTTCAAGATATACCACGTACTGATACCCTGGTTATAATTTGTCACGTGATAATGTATATATGATTTCTGCAGAATAGGCTATGCTGCATGTTGCGGTGCAAAATGTATAAAAATAATCTTTGTGTCATTCGTAGCTGTAGCATTTTCAAACAAGTTTTAACTAGTAGAGCAACTTTTCATTTTTTTATTCACCATGCACTTTTACCACGTGTAAGTCATTATTATCCGGAAAATCATAACGATTTCCTTTCATATCTTACACACTCCCTTGATGGGGAGTACCTATTGTAAACTCTTTTTATTTAACCATAAATTATCAATTATCTGATGCCAAATGATAATGAAATTGAAACAAAATAACAACGATTAAAACTTAATTTAAAGCACGTTTTTTAAAACATTTTACTCATGATTCTATACATGTTATCATTTGAAAATTATTTTACTGTACTAATAAAATAATAACATCCCATTTCCCCATGTGCACTTTCTAACACAACCACAAATAGATCGGCCGCTGCTGCGGCCGATAACAATAAGTTATAAACAACTGTTAGGAGTTAGGAGCTACTCCAGTATCTGAGGGAGCAGCCATTATTTTGGAGCTGTGGGGAGTATTGATTTTGTGATTTATCTTGGTTGTCAGTAGACATATTAAACAGTACTTGTGAGATAATTGGAATTGATGGAATATAACTATAATGTATCAATGTCACAGGTTTCTGTTACTCTGTGTGGGACTACATAGGATACAGAGGAAGTCCAGAAGGTTATTTGAACTTTTTAGAGCAGTGTACATGTACCAAGCTACATGTACATCTGTAGTGCTCATGGTACTGCTAAAACTGTCAGAACATTTATTTTACATGCTGTGGTTAAATGTCAAGTACATATTAATGTATTTTTGATTTAAGAATTCAAGAGAATTATTATCTATAGAAATGTGTTTGTATAAATACTGTAAACATCTGAAATGAACCCAGAATTTAATATCAATGCCACTGCATGAATTTGAAAGTGTTCACGTAGGAAACTGGAAATTAAGACACAAAAGTTTGATAGCATGGGCAAATAAATCTAAAAATACAATTTTAAAAGATTTCATATCAAGATATATGTATATCAAGCAAGATCATCATCTAGCTAGTACATGAATGACCTTGACGCCAATTATCATCTGATCAGCACCATGCAAGCCTCCAAATGAACCAGGCTCTCTTACTAAATCTAATTTCTCTGGCATATTCTGGCCATACTTCAAAAATTAACCACACCAACTGGGGATTTTTATAAACAGGGGTGTGATAAAATTGCAGCATTTGAAGACAGTTTATCATATTTTGATGATAAAAGCTGGCAATTGTTTTGCTTCATTTTTATCAGCATCAGTGAAGAGGCTGAAACATGCTTCCATAAATAATAGAGCTATAAACAATTCTTTGCTGCTCTGCATGGCCAGTGTGTCTAAGAGTTGGACTGGTCAGTGTAAGACAAATGCTTCTCTGGAACCATTGGCTCCAACATGCTGTTCTGTTTTATGAAGAGTTTTATTAATCTTGATAATAGAAAAAATGGAAAACATCCCTCAAGGAACAATATGCTGTAGAATGATATGAAACCATGAGGCCATTAGGTCAGGGTGTAAAGATGAACAGGCATTCATATTCAAATCTGAAAATGGTTTCATTTTTGAAAGAAAATCATTTTTCTCTATAGAACAATCTTCCCTAAAAATTAGCAAATCAGTGAAAAACCTTGAATGTAATATACCAGTAATTCAATTTATTCCATTTTTTGTTATCTAATAACATTTAAAAATTATAGTCTAAAAAAAATGAATATCAACAATGAACACCTAAATTCTATTTAATTGAAGAAAATTAAGGGCACACCCGGCACGGATACTCAAAATATTTCTAATCCAAGTGCTTCTAACCTAAAACATTATGCATGTACCAATAATTTGGCAGTGATGTGTGAAATTCACCCCCTAATTAATACTTAATTGAAGTTAGAGATAAGAAATTCCCCTAACCTCATCCTGTCAGCAGGTCCCCCCTATCTCTGTCTGAAGTTGTCTCCCCTGCCGAGAGGTCACTCACTCATGTTTACATCAAATGAAGTGGAATAATTGATTCATAAATGTCACTGTCTGATTGTTACATAAACAAATTAGAAGACAGGACCATTAGGATAAATATTTATATAGAGTATCAGATATTCCTTGGTGAATATTCAGCCTAATCCACGCTCTGGTGGTAGAGATGTGCGCAGACTCTTTTGTTTTTGAGTGTTTATGTTTTTACAAAAATAGGTGTTCATTATGCACCTGTGCATTTGGGATATGCTACATTGTGCAATAATAGCAAAACCATGTTAACAGAAGGCTACAAATTAAAACAAGAAATGAACTCTATATTTGGTGCATTTTTTCGAATGCATTTCTCATTTCAAGTCATCTCATCATCTGCATGACTTTTTTTTGCAACTGGCCCAAGCATAAAAATTTTATATGTACATGTATATGCATGTGTAAATGAAATAAGTGATGAAAGAAATGAGTAACAATCAGGGTATCAAATATAGCCGGACAAAAAAATCAAATACGAGATCAATGCAACAGTTTACACATTATATGGGTATTACTGTGATGCTGTTCATCAATGGAGAGCCTGGGCCTGAGGTCAATGATTCCAAAATCTGTTTGTCTTTTACAATCATTAGCAGAATCAGGGGGCTATATTTGTGAGAGAAACATAAGAAATAAAAACAGCTTAACCCCCTCTGTATAAACAGTGGATTAAGATGTGATGGATTGGCCACAGACACACTCAAAGTAGGAAACAAAAATCAGTTCAAGAAAAAAAATTTCATGAGTGGTTCCTGGTTAACCACATCATGCAACAACAAAATTCCACAAGTTGTTGCATGCTTAACTCTTCATTTTCTTTGAAATTTGATAAAAAATGCTCATATGTGAAGAAAGTGCAATTATTTTTTTCTTCTTTACTATTGACCAAGATGAATGAAGAGTGAGTGTCATTGCAGTGTGAGGGAGAGGCTGGGGTAGAGTGAGAGAGAGAAAGAATGAGAGGACAAAAGTTAATAACATAAACCTATTATAACTTAATCATTCTTGCACAATTTGTCAGTTTTAAATCTTAAAATCTTAAGACTTTCTTCCGGGATATCTTAAATCCTCATATATCTGAGGATCCTAATCTAGGTCCCATCAAGTTCTAGAAACCAATGTTTGACTGTATCCGGAATTATACGTCAATGAAACCCTCCCTATATAGGTTCTATGAGTGACCTGTCCATTGTTTTATGAGGTCATGTCCACTTTGAATGGCACCATGCGTTAACTTAAGGTCCTTGTTTTTCCTCAGAAGATTACAATTAATCCAACATTAGTGATATGACCAGCAGACGACTCCCACTTTGCATGCTACATCTTCGGCCATGTCGACCCCTATCCATCATATTCTTGTTTTCTCTTATTGGAATCAATATTGATATCTGAGAAGGCTGCTAAGATGACAGATCATTAATCTAAAGGAACCCTCAGTATCTCACAATCAGAAATCATTAGGACTTTCATCCAAGACTTGTGTCTTGTGTATTCATGGTTTTTCTGGAAACACTGAATCACCTTGATATACAGTGTAACATTTTACATTAAAAAAAATTTCTTGTATATTTGGGGAGGATAGTTCACAAAGAATTTGGGGGGTGGGGGTGGGTGAATATTGTATTTTTGCATGCAAAGCACTGAGATATTAACCTGGATTGAGTGTCGATCCATGGTTTAATATTTTGCATCTTGCAATTGATTTAAATTTTAAACCTCAAAATGTGTTAATCTATTTATTTTTTAGAAAAAATCTAATAATCTTTGGATTACAAAAAATATAAGATGTTGCGATTTGCTTTATATTCCAGCATTCCCACCAACCCAACATAACACTGGGTAGAAAGAAACAGCTAGCTCAAAAATAATTTATTAGGTTTTTCCATTTTCTGTTTTGCAAAATTTCCAAAATTTCATGTAAAAGGTAGATACTGGAATAGTATATACACACCATTTTCAAATAATTGCAGATCATGATTCATCTAAGGAGTGCACAAAATCCCAAAACACTTTTTTTCACCTTGAGATAAGCTAGCATGCAGATTTGAATCTTAAATCATCACTGCCAATGAATTTAAAATCTCAGTCAATTTTCAAGTGTAAAAAATACATGCAGAGACCTTAAAATAGCAGTCAATGGAGAAATCTCTACAGGACAGTGTTTATGTTACCTATCAGATGATGAAAGGCTTTGAACTCACCTTGTAAAACAGCACCAACCAGGAACAGCAGCTTATTCCAAACAATACAAGCATTCATTGTCACTGCAAGGCTTCACTAACACTTCAGAACTTCTCAAGATGAATTAATTCTGGATGAAAAGCAATCACTTCAAGCTTGTTCTAGGGGAAACCTTAAAAGAGCCCCTTCTTTGAAGATGTACAAAATGCACAATCACAATTTTACAGATGCAATGAAAAGTTTCACAGAAATAAGATGATTTTCCACTCCTTTCAGAAGATTCCTAGAAGTTCCCAATCCTTTGAACAAATTTCCAAATATTTTCACTCCATCCAGTAATTTCAAAATTTCTCACTTTTTCTTTGGTGTCAAATATTTTTATAATTCCTGAAACAATATCCATATATTAACAATGCAAATACTTATTTTTCAGTATTGACAAATCACTGTGTCCTCCATTTGGTTATTAGAGTTCACAAGTGCATCTATCCGAGCAAGTTATGGGACTATTTACTTTCTACTTGTGACTGTATGTCCAGTCCAGCATCACAGTATCACTTCTAACAGTCCACTGCAGCTATATATAGTATTCCCAAGTTTTCTGTTTACTCACTGTAGTGGTTATAGGCCCATCTCTCCCATCCAGCTCATTATACCTGCAAATTAATACAATAGGCGTGTAATTAACTACAAAGCTTATCAAGGCTGTCCATTGCACTTTGAACTTGTAGGGGGTAAAGGTCATAAAAATAGGCTCCTCTACATTCTTGTGGTTTACAACTGTTTATTAGTGGATAATTATTTAATCATGTGATTATGGGTGTTCACAAAGAATTCCTTGCAAAAAGTGGAACTGAAAACAAGCAGCAAAATAGAATGATATATCAGTTCTTTCAGGAAAGATCTGCATTAAATTAGAGAAGTATGCAAGGCAGCTCTTTAACAAAGTAACAGCAGATTTGGGCCTTAATGAGTTGATATGCCAGTGTTTATAGGAATTCTGTGGCCGCATCATAAATATTATGGAAAATCTGATGGAAAAGTGTTTAAAAGCTGTAAAAAGAAGTGCAATCAATGAAAAAAACTTTGATTCAGCAAAGTTTGATGTTGAATGTTAAAGACATTTTTTGGCATGCTTCTTTTGTGGGCTGTTAATCTGTTTTATTGATTGAGATTAAATGAACAAAAGCTAGATAAAGCTCACAGATAGAAGGATGAAAGACATCACAGGAGAAACTCGAAACATTAAACCTGCAGTTTGTTGAACAGGGGAAGTGAAAATAAAACACAAGACAATTACATGGTGCTTATCTCGTCAATACAGTTTTTAGCCCCAATTCTGAAAATCAATAAAACTGGCAGATGTTTGTTGTGGGGTATTGCTTTGATGATTGTAAAAGTTTTAATATTGGAAATTCTATAAAAATAATTTACTGTTTGTGAATTCCACAAAGATTTATGGTTATTTTATGCATATTATGCTTTTATCTGCAAACTAGAAACATGTACTGATTATTTAGTTATAAAGACTATCCATTTATTATAAAATTCCCTTTCATTAAATGCTTCATGATCTTGATACATTAATTGAAGCTATTTTTAGATTTTATCAAACAAAGAACTAAAACTGCAAACCATTTGTAAAAAAAAAAAAAACAAAAACAAAAAAAAAACAAGATTATAATTTGTTACCCCCCCCCCCTCATAAAAAAACCCAGAATTTTAATGCACCATTTTACTTTAAGAAAACAACTGATGATATTTCTAAGAATCATAAACATCTCAGCAGTGATTTACCAATTTAGATAGCTAGGAATCCAGTGTTATTGTAAAACACAATTACTTGCCACTTATCCATTAAGGAGCTTCCCCTGCCCCCTGTTGTTTTGTCTTTATTCCATGCCCAGAAATCATGGCAGACTCTCTATGGGGTGCAATTTATATAACAACCCTATTTAGCACAACCCTTCCTGAGTGGTTCTTCCAGAAAAACTAGATGGCCCATGAAAGAAGAACTGAATTAAAGATATCAATTAAAAATATTATCTGTGATGATGAATCGTAAAACTCTTTATCCTATCAGAGAGCCCTGCCCTGTACAGGAAGCAGTGGTTCTATAAAAAGATTTGACAAGGTCAGATGTAAGGGGAGATAAGGCCCCCCTGCTGGGATAAAAATGGCTGGAGGAACTCCATGCTCCTGATAAAGCAAGACATGGCCATTTTGTTTCTCAAGTTCAGGATATAATTTTTTATAAAGACATGTTCATTCACAAACAACTTTAAGTTTATAGAAGTAAATCAAGCACACTTCCCTAATCCCTTCTTCAGGGGTGTGTGATTCATAATTTATATACTATTATAATTGTATTTACATTTTCTTGAACATTTCCGATTAGCAACAGAAAAAATAACTGGGAGGAAAATCTTACCTTATGCTTATTTAAGTTATTTTTAATCCCAAAAAGATAAAGTTAAGCAAGTGCTAGGGAGCCCTAAAACTGTAGGATTTGCAGTTTACAAACTAAGGGTTCAAATAAAGCCACTGCAATGACGTGAACAAATTGCTGCAACAACTACCCCCTAATCCTGCATCTTAATCCAACCCAGGCATCTGGCTTACACAGAAAAAAATCGGGAGGGGATTCTCCCGAGTGATTCCTTAGTGTTAAACCCTTTATAGAAAAAAATTCAGTTGAGTGAGTGCTTTAATTTCTGATTACTGTATGAATCTCTCCATTTGCATTGCCATCCATATGTTGCATGAGTGAAACTTTTTGATCCTTTTATGTGAGATACAGATGCTGCATATTAATGAGGCAAATCTGGCCATGATTTCTTGATTGGTTTTTTTTTTCAACCTTTTCATCATGCCCCAGTGATCTGCAGTCAATTAAAAATAGGGGGAAAACCAATAAATGAGTTTATTTCCTAAGGGTTGTTGATTTAGATTAAACTGCAATATCAAATATCTTAAAGAAAAAAAAATCTTCGTTTTAATATCAGTTTATATGTTTACAAGTACTTTTAAGTCTCTTCAATTTTTAACAAAAATCTAAACATAAATATATGAGTTACTATTTTTAATCAAAGGATGTTTCTTTATCATAAAAATACATAATTAGAACATTTAGCTGTCTGCTTTCTAAAATTAGAATCACTAATGAACATGCACCCATTTACAAATAAAAAAAATCAATGTTGTAAATATTTAAAATTCTTTTAACTTTCCCCAGCAATTCTTTCTTTTCACAATTCTACAGATGGACATGAAACTTGTCTCTCAAATCCCCTGGGAAGTCTGATAGCAGAGTCCTTTTGTAGGGCATTCATTGATATACTTTTAGAATGCATATTACAATTTTATAATATGGCAGTCACAGCTGAGATTTTCTATGAGTCATAGGGTAGCAATAATTTCAAAGATAATTTTCAAGTTCTAACAGTTTGTAATTTGTTAATAATAGTTCTCTCCACTTGTTCAAGTGTAATATGATAGTAATTTGATAACAGTTATTGCTTGAGAGAGAGAGAGAGAAAGAGAGAGAGAGAGAGGAGAGAGTCATTTTGAAAGAAAAAAAGTTTATTTTCTATTAACTTGAACCCCTATGAGGCAGATGTCCATTTTTCTTTTAATTCAGGGCCATGATAGAATTAAAGGAGAAGATTGTAAAGATTCTCATAAAACTGTTGCTTGTAGCAATGCGCAATTTATTATGTGGTCAGAAAAAGTAATTATGGCCGCATCTTTAATGTCACCTTAAAGTCTTTGTGGTCACAATGACAGGGGTATTTATCTTTGTTTAAGCTTTTCCCAACTAAGTGATTATCATTAGTACGCCTGCGGTGACAGGCCAATAAAGATTTCAAAAGAGAGATTTAAGAAAAATTAGCCATAGAGGTTACAACTGAAGTAAATACATGTAAAAATAAGAAAAAGAAAGAAATGATTCAATACCTTGAAATTCGTAGAATGTCCCTTTGGATTTTTTATATAAACGGATTTCAGAAGCAATTGATAAAAATCCTGCACCAACAAAAAAAAAAATTATACACTTACAATCCGACATCACAGTACGCCATAAGTTCACAGAGAAGTCAGTGCTAATAACTCGGAGCGCTGCACAAAAATGCTCCCAGTCCGTACTACACCAAGTAACCCTGTACAACTACTGCTACCAGATAGATATCTGCCCCACATGAAGACGGTGGATACACTACATCGCTCACTACCTAATAGCTAGCTATAACACAGAATTCCGGCCGTAAAGACGCTACTTTGTGCATCTCTCTGACCTAAAACAAGTACCTGTATCGGTAAAACCGATCAACCTCTGGCTCCCCGCTGAATCAAATACACCCCAGCATTCGTGACCTACATGTAAGTTTCCGCCAAACCAATGTACACGGGTCCTGTAAGTCTGTCAAGGTGTACCAGCCTCTTTGCATCCTCTGATACAGCGGTGATAAGGGGGAGAAGTTAGATAGAGCCCGGGATGCTGAATTCCCCAGATGTCCAAAGACAATGGGTCTAATCGCGAATACTCAACATTCCAACTTAAACAGTGAGATTGAGGGGAGATTCTGCCTGGAATTGCCGGTAATTCACATCACTTTCATCTCCGGGCTATTACAGGTGATTATGAGGGGAAATAATGCTGGAAGAATGCAGTTTTGGGGATTGCAGTCATAAACTAAATCTATCTGTATAGTTTGCAACAGTAAAATCTTTCGAAGAAAGAAGTTTGACGGAAAATCTATTAATTTACTAATAATAAAATATTTATTTATTAGCTTTTTTTTAAAAATCCCCTTTCTGGTTTTATCGGATACAGAATGTCAGGATTATTTGTTTGAGGGTTCTACATCGGTGAATATTCAAAAGTGCCAAGGGCCGATGCCGATTTAATATATTGATCATTGATGACAAAGAACGATTTGAGTTCGGATAACATCTGCTTTTTTTGGTTGTACATGCAGTTAATGTTTTAGTAGAAGCCATTTTAAATGCAATCCAATAAACAACCATCAATCAGATTCAAACGGTGGTGTTTTATGGATGGTTTATTTTCTATATCAATTGATCTGAAGTAGTGTTTTAAATCAATTTAAATAAAAAAGTAAAATGGTTACTAAAGGCCTGAATTAGATTTCAGGGTAACCACAAATCTCTATTTCAAAAATTATGGTTAAATATAACTTGAATTGCTCTGCGTGGAACTAGATGTACACTTGGATGATAAATTTATGAAAATATTTCATACAAGTGTCGTTTACCGATTTTTATTTGAAAATTATAATAAGTATACGACTATACTTATTTTATTTTTCAAATAAAAATCAGTAAACGACAAAAGTAAAGACTATATTTCCAGAAAACATGCAAATTTTTTCCCATTTTAAAAATCTAAAAAAAAAGGGGGGGGGGGTTATCACTGAAATCTTGACACAGAGAGGCAGATGTCTGGATGATGCATCAGCTACCCTGGAAACTGGATCCTCTCAGCCTCCATTATACCGGGTAAATGACTCACACCCCCATCAAGTGGCAGGTGCTCGTTAGACTCACCAGCCATCATAATAGAAAAGTCGGCCCCGACGCTTAACCAATGTTAATTATGTCACCAAAGCAGTTATTTTCTTAATCACTCAAAGGACATTTTTAAAATAATCATTTTTTATCGGTTCGTCTGTCATCATGCGTTATTGATCAATATTGAATCCCCAATGTTTACAGTTTACAGAATGGCATGTGCTATAAAAGTAACATGCAAAATTTAAAAGAATCTTTTTAATTAAAAAAAATGGCAGAATTAGAATTAATATGCTTTTAATAAATTACGTGATTCAAACATTTAAAATGAAAAATCTAAATTCTTGTATTATTTAGGAATTATTTAAAATTAGAAAACATAAACAATTTTTTTTCAGTTGAAAAGATACTGTAACATGTATGCCAGCACATGCTATCAATTCTTAAAATCTGAAAAATTGACATATATGTTGGGTTGTTTTAGGTTAAGAAAAGTTTTATAGGTGAAAGCTGACAAGATGATTACTTATTCAAGTCAATATACCGTACGTTGGCATAAGTTCAGATAGCAAATGATGCAAAATGTAATGCGTGAAAAACAAAATCAAAACAAGTGCTAATTTGATCAATTACTGATTAAAAAATAATGAACGTTTTTCAATACTCATTTCATTATTTATCATCGCTTGTTAAATTCAGTTATGTCTAATCGAAGTGCATACTTTAATTTTTAGGGGGGTGGGGTGGGGTAAGTGTTTAAGAAATTTTTTTAAGATAGAGTGCAAAGCACCGCTTCAGTGGCAATCCTCTGTTCCACCAAATATTTCTTGAGGCATGAAGAACTATCCTATATTACTGTTTTTAGAAAGTTTAATTGAATTATCAGACAGGAACGTAAACCCACGAGAGAAAACCTAAGATAACTTTCACTTTTATTTCCAGAAATAAAGATAGCTGAGATTTCTGTTTCAGTAAATGTACTACTAGAAAAGTTATTTCCATTGAGTCCATGCAGAATGGTAAATTCATTAATTATGATCACAGTGACCTGCGTATTAAAATTAATAATTAAGATCAAAAGATAATTTTTATGTAATGTCATATCCAAGGGTATACCGGAATCTACAGAGACAGCTTTAATTTATGCATATCATTTTCAGTATTTTTACATGCTCTTTAAAAACATATTTTGAAGAATTCACAATATTTGGTTTTCTTTTGATTTGCCTCATATTCTTTAATTAAGAAATTACTATATTTATTTTTCAGACTGGCAAGTAAATTTGAGTAGAGTTAGTCACAGTGTAAATCGCTAGTAAAAAAAAAACTGTCAAGTTGGGGAATTCTTAATATGAAATACTTGCAGTTATATTGAAACCTCTTGAATGAGATCACGAACCAGTTAAACAGAATAGTAAAATAACTGTATTCCACTTACTTTTAGATAAGCATGGTAAGCTCTTCCTAGGCTATATAATATTTCCTGTACGAGTACATTTCTTTTTGGCACGGAATGAAAGAAATATACACACGCATCCTGGATATTACAATCTGAAGCAAGAATTCTTACAAACGTTACTCACTTTACAGCCCCGCAACCGAAGCTGGCAAGGTCAAGGTCAGATTTATCCTAAGATGAGTTGAAGAGGAGATATGACATGGGTAATGTGTGGGGATTTTTTATTTATGAAATGCAGAAGTGTTATGTTCTCAATTTTTGCACTTTTCACTACTGCAATGAAAGCGTTCTTTATCTGGAATGAGTAACGTCCTTAATATACTTGTATACTACACGAACTCGTACCTGCTGGTAAATTCATATCTTGAATGCTACAGTGCCACAGTTAATTAAAAGTATCAAACCGAGAACTTCAAGTCCTTTCTTCTTTATATTTCTTACATCTTTTGTTTTACCCCTTTTCAGTCTTCCTTATTCTTAGTTTTAGCCTTTTTCAAACATGCAGAGAGGAAGTATTGGATTCCTGTGGGAAAATTCTTAGTTGGTCCATAGACCAATATAATGCATCTCTTGAACGCATTGCGCACGAAATTCAGTCTCACACAGGGACATTGTTAAAGATAAAGGTACTATATAATTGCTTATTATAAGTTATCGTTCATTTATTGGAGCTAATCGGGCCAATAATTTGATTTTACAGCAAGACTAATATGACTTAAATTGGTACGGTTAATTCAATTTGTTAGCTATTGATGTTTACATGGATACAGTTCCTACATGACATAAAGAAATGCATAACATTAGATCCAATAATAATTGAAAATGCATAAGGAACTTTATAATTTGTGGGATATGGGGTGAGAAAAGGTGTTCCCCCTTAGAATTCCCTAAGATTAGGATGCATAGGTACTACAACATTACAAGTACATTTAGTATAGAACAGATAGTATATCATAGGTTTCTTAAATTATCACACATTGTATGCCACTGGAAAAAAGGAGAATGGAGTATGTTCTTTTTACTGCACGGGATTCAGTTTAAGAATTTGAAAAGTATGCATGAACAACTAAGTTTTGGCCAGAGATAGAATGCTTATGAATTTTTTTTAATTATATAATGTTTATCATTAATTTAATGGTGTTTTGACCAAGTTGTCGGAGAACGACTGAACGTATAGATATCTGAAGATGTTTTCGCATTTGGAACCAACAGGAGTGCAAATTTTATTTGATGTATTTCAATATACAATGTTAAGTATATCGCTGGCATTGTTGAGTTGCAGACATTGTAATTAAAAGCAATGAAACACCCATAAACCCCAACAATCCTGGCAATTAAACTGTAAGAAAATTCCTGTTTATTATTAGGCATTAAATTAGTAATGTTCTTAGAAGAACATTATTTTTAACGATTCGGGGTTTTTTTTCCGAGTCGCTTCGTGACAGTTTTATCGTATTTGCATGTTTACGATACAGAAGATTTTAGAGGAGTTTCGAATGACATTTATATAAACACTTTTTGGATACATGTACTTTAGTAAAACATAGATGAGCATATTTTCCGAACACGTCATTCTATATATAATCTTAGTTTTATAACTCATGAGATCTAGAAAAAAGTTTCTACATAGAACAGCCGCTGGAAGAATGTCCACTTTATGATTTTCATAGGCCGCCCATAAGTATTCATTTACGTTCGTTGTCAAAGATCTTTTTATTTATTAAATTACCAATGGTCTTTTAATTAATTATTATTTTTTTGCTGGAGATCATTCTTGCTCAGTTTTAGATACTTGAAGAAAAGATTGTAATTTTGAGCTATGCAATGGGTACGTTTTTAGCTCACCTGAGCCGAAGGCTCAAGTGAGCTTTTCTGATCACATTTTGTCCGTCGTCCGTCCGTCTGTCTGTCTGTCCGTCCGTCTGTCTGTCCGTCTGTAAACTTTTCACATTTTCGACTTCTCAAGAGCCACTGGGCCAATTTTGACCAAACTTGGTACAAAGCATCCTTGGGTAAAGGGGAATTTAAATTGTTAAAATGAAGGGACATATCCCCTCGCAAGGGGAGATAATCAAGAAAAGGCAAAAATAGGGTTGGGTCATTAAAAGATCTTCTTCTCAAGAATCACTGGGCCAGAAAAGCTGAAACTTATGTGGAAGCATCCTGGTATAGTGTAGATTCTAAATTGTTCACATCATGACCCCCGGGGGAAGGGCGAGGCCACAATGGGGAATCAAAGTTTTAGATAGAAATATATATCAAAAATCTTTGAAAATCTTCTTCTCAAGAACCACTGGGCCAGAAAAGCTGAAACTTATGTGGAAGCATCCTGGTATAATGTAGATTCCAAATTGTTCAAATAATGACCCCGGGGGAAGGGCGGGGCCACAATGGGGAATCAAAGTTTTATTTAGAAATATATAGGAAAAATCTTTGAAAATCTTCTTCTCAAGAACCACAGGGCCAGAAAAGCTGAAACTTATGTGGAAGCATCCTGGTATAGTGTAGATTCTAAATTGTTCAAATCATGACCCCCGGTGGAAGGGCGGGGCCACAATGGGGTATCAAAGTTTTACATAGAAATATATAGGAAAAATCTTTGAAAATCTTCTTCTCAAGAACCACTGGGCCAGAAAAGCTGAAACTTACGTGGAAGCATCCTGGTATAATGTAGATTCTAAATTGTTCAAATCATGACCCCCGGTGGAAGGGCGGGGCCACAATGGGGAATCAAAGTTTTAGATAGAAATATATATCAAAAATCTTTGAAAATCTTCTTCTCAAGAATCACTGGGCCAGAAAAAGTGAAGCTTATGTGGAAGCATTCTGGGGTAGTGTAAATTCTAAATTGTAGGAATCATGACCCCCGGGGGAAGGGCGGGGCCATTATAGGGAATCAAAGTTTTACATAGAAATATATAGGAAAAACCTTTGAAAATCTTCTTCTCAGGAACCACTGCGCCAAAAAAGCTGAAACATATGTGCCCCTGGAAGGATCATGGGGGTAGTGTAGATTTCAAAATGTCTAAATTATGATCAGTGGGGTAGGGTGGGGATGCATTAAGTATAACAAGGGGGAAATCTGGTAAAGAACAGAATGGTCAACGCTTCTCAGGTGAGCGATGTGGCCCATGGGCCTCTTGTTGTGAATGAAATAACACCTAGTAAATAAAGTATATGGTCAACGAACTTTCGTTTACCAAACTTTTGAAATATTAATTCAGCAGCAAGACGGATCATCTGTCTGTTATATGTTGCTGCTGTTGACACCTTACACAATGGAAAGCAACTTCTGAGCTTGTTTTGTCTGTGTGAAACACGCCTGACATATGGAACCAATAGCAACTAAGGTCTGCCGTCAGAAGCCATCAACAACCGACAAAATATATCTCAATTCATCAGTTAATTGAAGAAACCTGCCAAGCCGCCTCAGGTAAACGGTACAGATCAACGAACCTGGCTGTATATTATACTGCAGCGCTCAGCCTTGTCTATGAAAAAATATATGGAGATAACGAACAGTATTCAACCCGAAGAGTCCATTTTATGCCTAGGTCACATTTCCCGGTCGGTAGTCGTAGACCGGTGGTAATCGATGGTAATCCATGGTGTTAACGATGCCCCAACATCGGTCCACATCGGCCTAGTAGTCCTTAAAGAATCAGTCACATCCAGCGATGGGTATACGATGGGCAACCAATGCGTTTTATGATAAAAATGGCGTGGTTGCCGGCCGGACTTACAAAGGCCCAGCGAAGCATTGCTAATCATAAAACGATGTTCCAGGATAATCGGCCGATGTATATTACATCGCTCATACATTGATGAACATCGTTCGAACATCGGTTTACTACGGGCCAATGTTTAGTCAAACATCGACCGATGATCGGTCGTTATCTGTTGAACACCACTCAACCTCCCGATAACCCCAGATTCAACGGATATTGGACGATGCTCGGCCACATATCTGTCGATCCTTGAAAGATGTGTTAATGATGGGTTGCCAAAGAGGAGCGATGTGAGGCATCGTTGGACACATCGCTGAATTTTAACTACGAGTTATTTCCTACCGATGACCCCACCGATTCGCAAATTTGCCTCAGTCATCGTCCGATCACGAGTGGTGCCCGGCCGGCAACCACGCCATTTTCATCAAAAAAAAGCATTGGTTTCTCATCGTATACCCTATCGCTGGATAATATGACTGATACTTAACAACACCAAATTGGAGAGCAAGCACGGACCGACAAAAGATCAGAGATAGGATCAAATGCCATGGAGGAGTGAGCATCCGACTGGTCATACCCACCGATCAGTGCTCCTTGTAGCAGAAACTGAACGTTGGTTTTCTATGTTATAAATATTAGTCCATAGTACTAGTAGACATTATCTATTATGTTTGTTTGATAAAACATTTCATTCCCCTTTAAAAATGTTTGACCGACTCTTTTAACTCTGCAGTCTCTACCCTTTTGATCCTGCAATCCTAAACATCATGATCCCTTGAGTGTAAATTGTTAACCTTCTGATCCTGTACGTTAACGTTCTAGTCAGGCAATCCTTAACCTTCTAATCCTGTAATCCTCAACATTCTAATCATGCAATCCTTAACCTTTTGATCATGTAATCCCTAACCTTCTGATCATGTAATCCTTAACCCTCTGTTCCTGTAATCCTTAACCTTCTGTTCCTGTAATCCTTAACATTCTAATCATGCAATCCTTAACCTTCTAATCATGTAATCCCTAACCTTCTGATCATGTAATCCTCAACATTCTAATCATGTAATTCTTAAACTTCTGATTTTGTAATCCTCGACATTCTAATTATGGAATCCTTAACCTTTTGATCCTGTAATTTAATTTAAACAATATTTTATTATGAATGAAAATAATAGGATCGGACAGCAGGCACTGCCTATTTAAGTCCTTTCCACAATACAAGATCAAAGTCATACATGTACAAGTAATTATTAGTAATATAACATTGAAAAATATAAATATACACATGCATATATTCAGTAGAAATGTATATAACAAGGCAAATGAAGAACAAAAAAAAAAAAAGAAATATATGAGCTGATGATATAATTTAAATTTATATTTTAACATATATGACTGGCAATTATATTAATAATTGTATAAATTTAAAAAATTGATAAGAAAACATAAAAACCATCTGATCCTGTAATTCTTAACCTTCTAATCCTGAAATCAATCATAAACCTCTTATTCTTTTATCCTTAACCTTCTATCCATGCAATCCTTAACCTTCTTATCCTGTGATTGTTAACCTTCTTATCTTAATAGCCATAGAACATCAACAAAATTACTTCGTTAAAAATCACCCCCATTCTGCATGCATACGTTCTGTAAAGTATCTTGAAATTGATATTTTTAAGGTGCTAGGGTTTCTATATAATTTTTGAAGATCAATCCTAGGTCTTCCAACAAAATTTTACAATTTCAACGGGTACCAAATGAGCTCCTTTATTAGCTAGTCTGTTTTTGGATTTCTTTATAACAATTTATATTAAAAAAATATCCACACGAGGAGAGAACGGCACTTGCTCTGACATTCACATATCGACTATATTTTCATAAAAAATAATTAACAAAAGTTGCTTTCGTTCAGATACCTTACTGAAAAACGGGGAGAAAATCCTCAAGAGTCTGTTTTATTTATCTTATTCATATTTGTATGTTTAAATGGCTATAGAGTATAGACAATAAAGGTCACGCAGCGACTAAACTGTATGAAAAACGAGATGATTAGCTTTTCCATCAACTATCCTTATCTCTGACTACCAGATCAATATGTACCTAGGGATCGTTACTCTTTATAAAGGTACTAGTACCTGATCCCATATATGAAGTTTTCAGGGGCGTGTGTTTTATGCCTTTTTCACAGATATGTAATGTTTATAAGTTTTTGAGATCGTTATTTTCACCCCTTTTCATAAACTTCTACATCCAGGATCACTTCAGGCTTTTAACAGTAGTTTCCTCTTAAAGTCCAAGATCTGAATCTTTAATTATGTAATACCTCACTTTCTTACGAAAGCCCAGAAGGCTCATTCGAGATTCGAGTTTCAAAGTACGAGATTCGAAATTCGAGTTTCGAGATTCAAGATCCAAACTAACCAATCAGAAGCGAGTTTCAAAGTACGAGATTCGAAATTCGAGAATCGAAATTCGAGATTCGAAATTCAAGATCCAAACTAGCCAATCAAAAGCGGGTTCAACATTTGATTACTCCCCTTTATTATGTTTTTACTATGAAGAAATCGTTTAAAATAATTATAACAAGTGGGTCATTTAATTATATTACAATGCAAGAAAGAGTGTTATATATATTAGAAGGAAATTTTAATAATTATTGGATTTTTGATCAGAAAAATATACTTCAATCTATATTATAGCTTCTTAAATATTAAAAAAATTACTTATACCATGAGTATATATACTTATTTGTATTGTCTTCTAAACTTAATTTTTATGTATTTTCCCGCTTAGGAAAACCAAATGTACTTGTGGACAGGGCATCCCCCCTCTCGATATTCAACCCCAGGGCTTATTGGACTTTTTTCACAACATATATCTAATACACTTATTCATCGTGTGTTCAATGCCAAAAAAAAAATCGTAAAAACCCAGAATAATCGCTCAACACAAAAAATACCCCACTATACATTATAAGAGAGAAAATATGCCACGTGCACTCCAGTTTGTTTACGTTGTACGCCCGCTGCTATTTCTAGGTTTAAAACCATGCATTTATTTTAACTTAATATGTTGATTAAAATTAACTGTCTCTACATATATTTCTGTCTTAGTCCATGCTATCGGATTGACTCTGCATCTCGTAATAATCCCATATTTTCTCCTTAAATGACACCTCTCTTGTGTAGTGGGGTGGGGTAATGTATAATGGTTTTTTTTTTTTTTTTTTTTTTGTTAAACAATTATTCTGGGGGTTTTACGCCCGTGATGTTTTCGTATTGTACACATTGATAAGTGTAATAAATATAATTTGTTTTAAAAAATGTCCAGTAAGCCCTGGTATTGAATATCGATGGGGGGGGGGGGGGGGGAGGGGTCCACTCCACAAGTACCTGTGGTTTTCCTATGCGCGGAAATACAAAAAAAAAATAATAAGTGTAGAAGATAATACAAAAATATATATACTCCTGATATATGTAATCTATTTAATATTTAAGAAGCTATAATATAAATTGAAGTATATCTTGCTGCAAAAATCCAATAATTATTTAAATTTCCTTCTAATATACATAAAACACTCTTTTTTGCATTGTAATTTAATCAAATGACCCATTGGTTATAATTATTTTAAACGATTTCTTGATAGTAAAAACATAATAAAGGGGAGTAATCAAATGTTGAATCCGCTTTTGATTGGTTAGTTTGGATCTTGAATCTCGAAACTCGTATTTCGAATCTCGAATTTCGAATCTCGTATTTTGAATCTCGAATCTCGAATGAGCCTTCTGGGCTTTCGTACTTTCTTTATCTCAGAAAGACTTTATAAATTGTGATGCAATGTCGTAGTAGCTGCTGGCACTAAAAAATATTCTTTACTACTCAATGACCCTGACTGCCGAGTATAGGACAACATTTGTCTCTCCACCGGCAAGTGGTGGGGGTTTCCATATTAGTGACCAGTTCTCGAGAGGGACGTTAAACAATGTACGATCAATCAATAAAACTCTGCAAAAAAAAAAAAATCTGAGTTTAAAATTCATCTCTGAAAAGGTACTTGTGTATTATGTAGTTTTCACAGGGAGTGGAATTTGCATGCATAACACTTGACTTACTGCATCTCTGACGATGATAATTTTAGTGAAGCTCATCTGTTTTGATTTACTTTTATATCTGCTGGCTTCTGTAAGAGATAATTTGTGTTTTCAAAGACAAATGTTCCTGTTAACTGATGTAGAATCAACATTACAGCTCTTGAAGTCGTAGAACTAAGAAAACTTAGTTTGCTCCTCATTTAAACGAGGTTAATTAATTTTTCGTGTCAAAGAAGTACCATAAAGTTGACAGATTTCAAGTGTTTCATTCATTTTTAGAGTAATGAAAAAGGTTGTTTAAGCTTTGTAAGGATTCTTTGCTGTTTGCTTATGATGTATTTGTGCTTGCTTACATTGTAATTGTATTAAGGGCACTGCCTTCTGATGTTTGTTTAAAACTTATTGAAATTGCTATTATACACAGTAAATATGGTGTTTAATTTTAAACTTTTACCTAATGTTGTTTTTTTTTTTTTTTGTAATGGCGAAAGATACAATTATATATTTTTAACTTTTAATATGTGTGGCTTCCCAATTTAACAAAATGCGGGAAGTAAAGTTGACTTTTGAGTCTTTGTACATGATTTGGAACTCTGTAAATTTATTCACCTTGTCACTGGCCATTTGCAAAATTATTCTGTTAAAATGTTCTAATTGTACACACAAGTACTCTGAAGTTGATATTAAAAAGATGCTTGAGTTTCTGATTGACAACATCTATGTGGTTATTGGAGACCAGGTTTTACAACAGTCTATTGGAATTTCAACGGGTACCAATTGTGCCCTCTTATTAGCAGACCATTGTATTCATATGAAGCAGAACTTGTCCAAGATCTTATGTGGGATAATAAGAAAACAGTTGTAGTGGCCTTCAACTTGACATTAAGATATATCGTCGACGTATTGTCAATTAACAATGGTTATTTCCATTCTTATATTGATACGATATATCCCGGTGAGCTTCAAATAAAAGATACCACAGAGTCTGACACGTGTGTTTGATGGTAAGATAATTTACTTGAAAGGGACGTTAATGGCAATCTAACAACCAAACTTTTTGACAAGCGAGAAGACTTTAACTTTTCAATGGTCAACTTAGGGTTTATATCTCTCAGATGATTTGATACGCAAGAGCATGTTCTACGTGTGAACAATTTTTTAAACAAAGTAAGATATGGACAAACAAGTTGCTGAAATAAGAATATCAGCAGTCTTGTTTAATGTCATCATTTCGTAAGTTCTATGATCGATACGATGACCTTTTCAGCAAATAGAATATATCATTAAGTCAAACACTGACTGATTTTATCAGCCTTATTGTTAAACCATTTTTTACACACTGAATTGTCGACGGATTTTTCCTTGTTATAACTCAATCATGACAAGGTGCACATGGCGGGTGTGACCGGTCGGCAGGGGATGCTCACGTCTCCATGGCACCTGATCCCACCTCTGATGTTTTGAAGGTCCTGTTTGCTCTGCTTCTATATTGGATCGTTGAATGGGCTTTTGAGGTTGAAAACGAGATGTTTGTTAACTACAAACATTTCATTCAGTTATCAGCGAAGATTTTTTAATAAGGGAAAATATTTATTTTAAGGTGGCGGCCAACATGTTAGATCAATACATTTGGTCAACCAAATCTAATCAACCAAATGTAAACGTGATATTTTAAGTAAAAAAGACGGGATGTTTATAAACAGTCATGTTTTGCCGAGTCCAGCTGCAGGGATAGGAAGGATACAGTAATGCCACTGATATTGATAATCTTTTTACTCTTCCGAAAGGGACTTTGATTTGAAGCTGCTGTACTTTCTTGTAAAAATGTGATAAATTCATTTCTTTATCCAATTGTTTGAATATCCATTGTTAAAATGTAGAGATTTAAATTGCTGCAACTGCAAAATCACCATTCTAGTGAAAGTTTATTTGGCGTTTTTGGTCAATTTAACCTATTATGTTTGTTGCATAAAACGTTGGTGTGATTGAGATCCTAATAATTTTGTTAAAATATCTTTTAAAGTCATTTTAAATAAATGACATTTCTGGAATCATATAAACTGTTCTGTTGTTATCGGCAAGAAGTTTAGATTGAAAGAAGTTTACATCAATCATGACAAAATTGATGTTAATTAATTGCACTTTCATACATGTATTGTCTTTGACAAAACAATAATGGGTGTCATATTTCTGAAATATTTTGGAAAATCTTAAAACATGAATGAAATATTTCATTCGTGTATTCTGTATGAAACCAGGTCATACGTATTTCCGTTAACCGATATTTGTTTGTAGAAAATGAAGCAGGTGGAATCAAACTGCTATGATACTCCTGATGTGTAAAAAAATATATAACAAGATATCTTATCAAACAGATGGCTCCAAAAACCCAGCCCCGATAGCTACAGGGACTAACAAATTATACACACATATCAAGAGTTACTGCCCTTTATGATACCAGCATTACGAACTTTGACGATGCTAAGCTATTTTGAGTAATCATGAACGTCCTACTCTTAAGGTCTAAGGTTAATGTGTGTAGGAAATCGAAGGTGATATATTGCTTTTAAGGTAGATCTACAGAGATTGTTTTATCATGTAACTGTGATAAAACGGCGGCAAAAAGTGTACACAAAGTTTCTTTTTTGTGCAATACTTTTCGTGAATACGTAAACGCAATCTCAAAAGGGAGTTAATAATTTGATGCATTATGCAAAAAGTCGGACAACAGATATGCTTCCACAAAAATTAATGCTCTTTAATGTAAAGACATATCGATAAAAGGAATATTGCATGCTTTGTATTAAAACGTATAATGATGTACTTTAATAAGTTCCCGTGATAAGCTTGCAGCAATTCGTAAATTGTGAGAAATGAATTTTTTTGTGTAAATTGTTTTCATAATCCAGTGCATTAAAGTGTTAGTTATCAAAGTTTCTATAGAGATCTGGCAAAAATGGGACTTTTGTACTCTAATAAGAGCTACCCAGTGAAAATTGGGTTTGTGAAAGTTGAAGGGCATACTTTAGATTATGGCGTTGAATCTTTGGTTCTCTAAGGTCTCAAATGTTACCGAAATTCATAAAAAATCCTTACATTGTTCGGTGACCGAACTTCGGTCCAACAAATGCTCTACAAAGCCGCTTTTTTACTCTTACCAAAAGTTATCATGCTAAGGAAAAGCTTCAGGCATAATGTGCTTCTTATTCTAGAAGTCGTGTAAATCAGATGTGGCTATTCAAAAAAGTTTAACATAAAATCACCAAATTTTCAAAAGTCCATAAAATCAAAATGTTTACGACTTTTCTGCACTTTATACAAATATTCCCTACGATGAACTAAGAAACTAGACCTTTTTGATATCTTAAACAACTGGTTCTTCTTTAAACTCGGGAATATTTACATCTTATGATTGGTCATCAACAAAATTCCTTCGTCAAAGATCACTCTGATTCTACAGAGAAGTGCTCTGAAGTTGGTATTGAAAGGATGCTGGAGTTCCTCTTTGACAACATCCATGACATGTCTTCCGACAAACTAGCTGTTGGAATCCAGATTGGCAATTATTGTGCTCCATCATTAGCCATCCTGTTGTTATATTCCTCTGAAGCAGAATGTATTCAAAACTTTAACATGAGGGGGGGGGGCGGGGGGGGGGCACTGGACGGGACCTTCTGCTCAATATTCAGATTTTATCGACGATGTTTGAACAATTAACATTACTTATTACCACTAATTTGCCCACTCGATATATCCCAGTAAACTTAAATTAAGATACCACAGAGTCTGATATAACTGTTTCATATTTGGATGTTTACTGACTCACTATATACCACAAATGCCAACTAACAACTAAATAATATGACCAACGAGATACCTTCAACTTTTCTATCGTCAAGTCTTTTACTTATTGATGTAGTTACATTCCACTTTCATTTGTATATGGTGCTTATATATCTCAACTTATTTGAGATGACGCCAACTCGAGACCTGAGCCATTTAGGAACAAGTTCATGTGTAGGTAACTATAGGACAGAATTTATGTTGAGTCACGTTAAATTGATTTGGACTTAAATTGACATTATAATAATCTTGATACATGTATTTAAGTACAACTTTGAATGATATTATATCTTATCAAAATTCTGTTAGATAAGTTTATTAAATAAACTGAACTGATATTGAAGTGATTTTAATGCATGTGTGGTGTTTTGAAATAATCTTATGCACTTATATTTTATCAACATTTAAATAGGTACGCCTTTTCATTTTAATTAAAATCATGTTAAAAACATAATAAGAGATGGCCTTCTAAAAATACAGATAGTTTGGATAATAGCTTTATCAGAAATTTCTATCCGTTTGCACCTTCTTGTGTAAAGTAGAATTATGTGAGCTCTAATCACTGACATCAGCAGATTTAAAAGGGAGCCACGTTCTTTGAGCTCAGCTAATTTTGTAGATGGAACTCAAAATAAAACTTATCTACAGTAATGTGTTTACTCGATCTGTCAGAGACGGAATAATCGCCACTCACCTGGTAAAACTAAAATCAGGAGCCACTGGTTCTGAATTCTGAACGGAAGTTATCTGGGTTCGGTTCGTGATATCAAACATCGATCTATATATCCAAAACATATACAAAGTAGTGATGTTACTTTTATACTAGTATTATTCGAAGGACGTGTACTGCAAATGTGATTTTTTTCCTGTTGTACTTTATTGTTCCATCTTTAATCTATCCTTTAATTCTATTGTTGATGAACTCATTGCTCCTCTTACTGTATTACACTCCTGAATGATAATTCAAAACCATCAACGCAGCGGGAGGCTTTACATTTTAAGAATCGAACACTCGGAGAGAACTTAAATTTCTGATGAGATCCTCACATCCTACAAGCAGTCGGAAATACATTTGATGTTCTCTTCATTTATTTCTTACGTAAGATTCTAGGGCGATTAATGGGTTCTTGTAAAGTTTTAAAACAAAAGCATAATTTCCTGCAAAACTTTAGTGTTAATGAAGAGCCATGATAATTTGCATCTTTAGATAGAGGATGTATCCATTAATTTTTTCTGATCAACCTGTTGCGATAGCACGGAGCTAAACCGTTTCTGAATGCAGCATTATAACCTACCTTTACAAAAAGATTGCTTCAGAGTTATAAACGGAGCAAGTTCTGTAGAAAAGCTCAATATTTCAGATTTTGATGCTAAATAAATCGGACGTTATCTGCAGTTTATGTATGTTTATGCTTCATAATGGCTGCTTGAGTTCGAGATTAGGTTGATGTTTATTAATTTAACATATACGAGGGTTGTTCGAAAAGTTCGTGGACAACTGTCATATCTTTTTTATTTGACGTCATATGTTATCCAAATTTGGTAGAAATATTTTAACAATAAATCTAAATGATATGTATTAATTTTGACAAAATATTACGATTGATTAAAAACTTATCCAGATTTTAAAAATGCAAAAATCGGATCGCGGAGCAGGTCAAAATTTAGTCAGTTACAGAAAATACAATAAATAATGTCTATAGTCATATTCTCTGTAAAATGTAGGAAAAACGAAAAACTACCTAGTAATTCAAATTAAGAATTGTTACATCAATAAGTGTACCAAATTATGGTTTTATATTTTGCTTTGTTGAAAAGAAATCAACTTGAGAAGATAAGTAGTTCTTATTGAAAATGACAAAAACGATGACGTTTAAGAACGTCACGCAGCAGCAGATACCGAAGCAATTTTGTATTTTTCTCAGGAAAAATCCTGAATAAACTCTAAAAATGTTGAAGGAATCAAGAAAATATGTCACAAACGAGTTGTGCATGTGTGTACAAATAGTACAGGCAATATTTAAGTGACAGAGACTCTGTATCGGATGAGGATGACCTGTGAAGAAACGGTTTTACTGTAATCATCTGAATAAAACTTTAAAATTTGAAACGTAAATGAAAGACAAAGGCGCTTCAGAGTTGCTTATCCTATGAAAGCAGAGTTAAGTACTAAAAGAAATTAAAACCTTAACAACGAAAATTATACAATGAGATCAATTCTTAAAAAAAATAATTGTCAAGTATTAGAAAAAGAATTTAATGAATGGGCATTGGAATATTCTATGTGGAATGTATAGGTATAGTATCTATTATAAATTCTCGATGCTATGTTTTGACGTTACACTGCCGTATTGTGTGCTCCGCGGGTACAAAACATGTTGATTTGAAAATGAAGTAAATTTATTTGTGTTAAATCGAATGGAATGAAACTTCACACACCAACAAAACAAATATTTTTACATATTATAATGTGCTTGTTTTGAATTTCCAGTGAGTAGTATAACGAAGATGGACATCGTCCACGAACTTTTCGAACAACCCTCGTATATATATTGGAATCGATAAAAGAGTCCAACACATTATTTTCTGAAGTTTTTTTATTGCAAGAATAAAATACAAGTGTGCACAGAACTTTAGAAGATGTGTTTATTAAATTTTTTTCCCCAATTTTAGTTTTGATTTCTATATTTATTTACCGAATAATAACTGGTGCAAGAATCGTTAATAAAACTCTACAATGAAAAAATAATCAACCAGTTTAATATGCCAGTATTTCTTTTGATATTACGAACAAAGAAGCCAACAAACATTTCAAGACGTCATTGGAAAAATAAATCAAGTAATAATTCATCAAATGACGCCTGCTTTTCAACATTTCTAAAATAAGAAAGCTAAAGATAGAAGAACAGAGGATGGAAAGACGTTATATTTTAGGAAAAATAATGAATGAAAATGAAGCTTAGTCTCTATGGTAACATTTTTGGGATTGAAAAAAAAAAGAGAACATATTTTTAGTTCTCGTGATTAACGTATATTATAAAGGGCTACTGTGAGCTTTTTGAACTATTTCATGTCGAGTCAGATTTCCCAATTTTCATCTTTGTTTATCAAGAGAAAATTAATAAATACAGAAAGCAATTTTTGAACAAATTCAGCATGCATCTGGTATTCTTCGTGTGAAATAGGTATAATAATTCGTGTTTAGGTCGTGTCGTATCAAGTTGCAATTTTCATTGATTGAAGTGGAAGGAAATGCAAAATGTATATATCAAAAATTAACAACATGATAAAAGATTAAAGTCACTCAGCAAATGAGTGTAGCAAAACTGATTTGTGACTTACTTTAAAATAGGGATAGTTGTATGATATATTTAAAACTCTGATTGTATTTTACATCATGCAGTATAGGGGAAATAGTAAATTGCTGATATGCCAACGTTTTCAAGTATATTTCTTTACCTACATATCTTTTGGGAAAGAAAACTGATTACCGTTTTTCTAGTGCATAAAAATTCTGTTCAGACAATTTCTTTTCATCATCATATTGAACCAAATATTTACTCTGCACATACATTGCAGAATTTATGTCGAGAAAAAAGAACATTGTATAAATATTTACGCATTCATTGATGTTTACAATGGTGATGCTCAGTGTATAGTACTACATATAATCTGACTTAAAATGCATTCTGTAGAAGAATATAGAAATGTATATTATCTAAGTGTTCTTTGTAGTGCTATATTTTGTATTTCTGAAATGTTAATGTGTTTTGTAGTACAGATAAAACATGTACGTAATGTATGTACGCTCTGCTGTACCAGATTTTATATATTCTATATAATGTGAATGTACTTGTTCTCTGTAATACGAAAATCGAGCAGGTGGCCTTGGAAAAGAGGGTTATTAGTGTTAGAATAATAATTTATTATGCAGAATTACTCAGTAATTGTGCAATATAGACAACATTAACAAACATAATTAATTAAGTCTAAGAAACATTTACTGTGTAACCTTTACATCTACTGTACATGGATTTTCATATTCAGCTTTTGAACAATTTGCATGCTGTAGAAAATATCATTGAAAAGTTAATTATCCTTTTTATTTTTGTGTTGAAAATAAACTAATGCAGTATCAAAGACATGACATGCGTCGAGTCAATAAAATTTGCATTTGAAATAATGATATTTACAACAGAATGATTTTAATCTTTGAAGGCCTCAATGCAGCATGTTGCCAGCACATGCTATAGGGCTATTCTCCATAATATGCTCCCAGTAAGGAGAGCATGGCGGGATGATTTAATATCGACCCTGGATACAAAAAAGCAAATCTAATGTAAAATCATCTGCTAATGATACTGTAACTTTAGAAGAGTGATCTGAAAGACTTGATGCTACATATGACTTTCATAAAAAGCATTAAATCTGCTTGTAAAAGCGACTTATTTCATACATGCACATTCATACTCGTATGTAAGGATCTTTTTTGATAATGATGCATTGTTGATACAGAACTGTGATTATAAGACAGTACATTCATAAAATACTGTTTATGAAAAGCAATCTTTTGATTAAAAAAAGCATCATTACTTATTTTTTAAATACGCTTTATCTAGAAGTGAGTGCTACATTATATTCTAAGTTGTCACGATTTGTACCCGATATACAAGTGCATAATATGTGTCTAAGTGTCAAATACATAATGTTAATTCTTAAACAGGTTGGGACCACTCGTCCAAATGGGATAAAATTCCCCGTTTGGGTTATAATATCCTAAATGGGAAATACTTTTACAGTGCAAAAAATGAATTTTTTTATTTACACAATAAATACCATTAATCTGCATCAAGTTACTTATAAAGGAATTTCTTTTGGTTTACAAGTCTTTCTGTATTTCCATTGTTTTGGAGATTGGTCTCTCGGAAGTTCTTAACTTCTTGGGGACCAATCTACAACTTTTTGGGTTGCAGAAAACTTGTTTGCCAAAAGTGATTCCTATTTCGAGGCGAATCTATGATATTTATTGCCAAAAATATATATATTTGTTGCACTGTTTTATTTGCCGTATGGAATATCATCCCAGATGGGCTATTGTATCCCATTTGGTCGGGTGATCCCAACCTGTTGAAAGTGCGTGAAATATATGGAGATAGCCATCTTTGCTAGCCAAGGGTTGTTCTCTTCAAAGGTGAAATATGGCTAGCGAAGATGGGAGATAACATAAAGTATCCAAGCTCAAAAATTCACTCAAACAGTACAAATCATAAGCAGAGCAAACAGAGACCTCTAAAATATCAGAGATGGGATCAGATGCAATCGAGAAGTGAGCATCCCCTTCTCACCATGCAGTCACAGATGCCGTTTGCTCTATGTCATGATTGGAAATAACGGAAATATACGTCGACAATTCGGTGTTAGTGCTGTCAAATCCATGTAACGCTTTAGTTGAACAGTGTTTCTTTTTAAGTTACGGCTATTTTGCAAGTTCTTGTCTGAATAATTTTAAAAAAACAGAATAAGTTTACAAAACTGATACTTTTATATACATGTATATGTATTTACAGTCAAAATGGCAATGGTTGTATATTTAGAACTAAATTAAAGTTTACTTAGTTATTTCGGAATATTTCCATCTACAGTTCTTTTGTTAGTTTAATTCTTCACAGAAACTAGACTAGAAGAATGATTTTCCAAAGTATTCAAGGAGTCAAAATGAAAAAGAAAAAATTCTCACAAAGCTGTAAAAGATATAATTTTTTTTTATTGTTTCTTAATAAGTAAAAGATACGAGTACATGTGCATTGTGTTTTTGATATGGTACTTCAAATTTTCACAAAAATGCATTTGAACTTTTCAGGTATGACCATAAATTTGGCATGAATCACCCGCCAATACATTTCTAGGTTGGATCCAGGGTAGAAGACTTTATTAATTCAAAATTAAAACATGCAAATGGACACCAGTGTTCCGGAGTGATGACTCACCTCATTACTGTTCCATGTCGTTAATAATGTAAGGACTTTGAATGAGAACATGGAATAATGACACATAACTACCGGTAATTATTCGGAAAAACAGATTAATTATCACGAAGTATTTTGTTAATAGAAAAATATCATTTTCTTTTTTGTTAGATTCGATAACGTGTTCTTGTACATGTATTCATGTATGGAGAGAGAGAGAGAGAGAGAGAGAGAGAGAGAGAGAGAGAGAGAGAGAGATTCATACTAGTAACTTTTCCGTAAAACAACCCCGAGACTCCAATATCTACTGTTTTAGATCTGAAATTATATATTTAAGTCTTTAATTATGTCAAGCTCGTCTTGCTTTGTCTTTGTTTTTTTCCGTCAGAATTAATGAACTTCAATATGATAACATAATAATATGATTCTTAATTTGTTCTTAATTCGAATCAATTATGAAATTTTCGTTTAAAGAATCAGATATAGCACAAAAGTATTTCAATTAATTAATGGTCTTGTCCATATCTTCATCACAAAACTAATGTATCTTATGAATACTAGTCTAGGGATGATTGTAGTCCGTTTGTCATATATCGTCACTCAAACATCTAAATATAAAGCAGACGCTGCAGACTCTATGACATCTTTAAATTTAAGTTTACTGGAATAAATCCAGTCGACATATAAATTGAAATAACTTTTGATAATTGATACCCCCCGCCTCCCATATGGTTGTAATGGCAAAGTCCATGTTTTGCTGTGGCCGGAAACCCAAAATATCTCGGATCAAAAAGTGAAGGCCACAGCAAACGTTAAAGATTCTGTGAAAGTTTCATTAAATTTCACCCAGTTTTTGAATAAATTCTGTCTAAAATTTAAAGGAGTATAAAACAGCTTACAGTATACCCTTCCACTTTTCAAGCGGGGGGTATAATAACTATTGGTAATTGATAAAACGACGTCGATACATCTGAATGTCGAAATGAAGGCCACAGCAAGTGTTTTTCTCTTCTCATGTACAAGTTTTTTGAATATATTTTGTCTCAACAGGTCGTCTAATACAGGAGTACAGTAAGCATCTTTTCAATATCAAGATCAGAGTACTTGTGTGTAACAGAGTGATTTTTAACTTATTGTTATGAATACCAATCACACGATGTTATACCGGGGGTATATCTTTGTTTGTAAAGATTTTTAAAATGAAAATTAGGAATTCAGTAAAAATAGGCTAAGTTAAACTCAATATGGATGATTGGAATGTTAACAGGAGTTATAAATGAAATGTGATTTTAAAGCCGCATCAGCTGTCCAAATTCATCAAAATATACATGTATGATAGAAATAGAGTGTATTTAAGTTTTATTTTAACTTGAAACATTGATAAAAACAAGGTTTTTAATCAAAAGTTTCCATTTCCTTCGCATTAATTACAAATGAATTACAATTTTCACCCTTGTAAAGTAAACTTCAAGTATACAGGTATGTAGGATTTCTAGACGCAGAACTTCTCACAAATTCTTCAAAAATTCAGGTATAATAATGAGATTTACAAAGACGATATTTGTACCAGGCATATCTTCCATAAAATATTATTTAATGTAGTCTCTTATATCATATATATTATAGAGCATCATAAATCTAGTTGAAGGCCACAGTTACCAAAAAAATTCTGAAAATCCACTACCCTCTTAGTATGAGCTGGATGCATGTAAGCTTGTTTAATTTTCGTCAGTTGTCTATCAATACGTAAAACTGCATATGCTGCATGTAAGTGTTTCTTCTCCTAACTTATACAATTTTTGCTTGTAGTTCCTTGGATAATTCGATTATGGTACATGTATCTCAGCTGGGAGGATAAAATTAAGTCAGATTTTGCCAACCTAATTAAAATACTTCAGAGTTCATTTCAGAGATTTAATTAAAGTTAGTTTTTGTTTGTCTTTTTTGTAACTTTGTTTTTTAATTGCTGTGTAGGCAGGGGAGTATGATTAGAGTATGCCTATTGACTTGAATTAAAAATAAATGCATTGATATCAGAACTGTTACATGTAATACATTAATTTATTTATTTATTGTAAATTTAAGAATAGATAATTATAATTTTGCTTTTGGAAACGTAGCATGTCTTCTTTATTATACATATACATGCATTGTATATTTTAAAATATTGTTTTCTATTTTCAAAACGATGTTGCATGGCTTAATATTCTACGCAATGTTTAAAGATCAATTTTGTCTAGCAGCAGGTTGGCAACTTTTCCATGTTCATAAATTCTTATTTTACAATAGAGAGCAATATCATGGAAATAGATTTTACTCCAGAGAAAATATCCATGTACAAAGATGGTTTGATGTTTATTATATATGTCTATTATCCATGTATATATTGTTCTGTGGAAATAATTTCTCTCTCTCTCTCTCTCTCTCTCTCTCATTCTCTAATTTGATCAGTTCTAAACAAAAAGAAGAGATATTTAAAGAGGGAACTAAAAGAAACAGGCAAATATTGTGTTATTTCTTTAGGAAAATGCCACATCACTACCTTAAAAATCAAATGTAAGAATGAAACATATGGGGATAACCATCGGTATTCAAGATCTAAATTCAATTAAACAGCACAAAATAGGAGCAGAGCAAACACGGACCATGGAACATCGGAGGTGGGATCAGGTGCCATGGAGGAGTGAGCATTTTTCGAATATTTCGATAAATCTGTCATATCATGTTTGATAAAATATACAATTAAGGATCTTCTGAACTCGAGAAGGAAGAGCCAATATCCATATCAATTAATTAGGAAATGAAAGAGTAAACGAAATTATTTCTAAATTATACGGTTTAGGTGAATATGCTATAAAACTTGAGGAAAGAAGCTCGTTTATTAAATTTAATAGATAATAATTGCCAAACCAAACGCGTTTCCAGATTCAACGACTCATACATGAATCGTTATTTATTGAACTGAAATGAGTAAATATAGAGATATCCGTGAATCTGGCAAGGAAGAATAAACAGAAACTGGTCAAATAAGATGGTAATTTGTGATGTATGACAATATGTCAGAGAGCAGCCAGAAAATCCTGTGGAAGAGTATTGATCTATGTATTCAGTTTGTCAATTAACTCAGTTTTATTAAACACATACATGTGTCGATGTTTTATCGTATTTTAACACTGACAAAAAAGAGAGAAAAAATAGTTTCATTCGTCTTGTCATTAGCTTAATTTAACTTAACTTGATCCATATGAATTTCAGTTGTGTTTTAGGGTATGACGGGTTGGAGTTTGTTTTTGTTTATTTAAAGAAATTAGCGCGATTATTTTACTTTTCTGTTATAACTCTTTATTAACATTTAACTTTTTCTTTTCATGAATTTGTTTTCAATATTGAAAATAAATATAATGTTTTTATGAAAAAGATAAACTGATAAAATCTTGAGCTTTTATCTGAACTGTTGTACTTTTATTTCTAAGTGTTATAGCAATTATCTGTAAATCAGATAATGACAGAGGAGCCATCCTGTTTTTCTTTGTTGCTCTACTGGTCTCTCTGTAGATCTTTTCCTCTTTTTAAAAACCTTCAATTTTTTAAATGTTAAACAGATTATATCAGTGTAACAAATGGATTTTTATTTTTTCTGATGTCTGATAGTGATGCTGTGATAAACAATTCTAACGGAAGTGAAAATAATATTAAAAAGAAACAGAAAAGATGATTGATGATCATATATTTATTCAAATAGACAATTTTCTCCAAAAAAAAAAATGTCAGAAAAATGTACATTTCGAACTAGAAAACTAAAATATCAGATGCTGAAATATGCTATTTTATTCAGTGATTTGTCTAAATATTTTTCTGAAGACGAATTCTTATATTGATATAATTATTGATTTTATTATACTTAGAAGAATATTCAACAGATCTTGAACACTCAGCTATTTTCGGGATCAATTTTTATAAGCATAAATAGAAGGAACACAACAACAAAAAATAATCATATAATTTTGTTAAAACAGGATGGCAAGTTTTATTTGTGCATGCTTTATGATGCTATTCAAAATGTATCTTTGATACTGGATAAAGAAAAGTTCAACGGATATCAATGGACATAGCGGAATTTTGTAATACAATGTAGACATTTTTAAAACAGAATGGAGACGTCCAATAATCTTTAAATTCGGATGGATAATGTAAACTCAGCAATAGACCTAGGAAATGAGCCTAATTGCAAATTTGAATGTATCTGTATCATATAAATAGAGAGATTTTTGAAATTATGAAAATTTCGATTTGTTACTTATCTTGAAAATATTTACTTTAATAATGTCTATTTGGAAAGATTTAGTTTATCAACATATAGTAAATATTTGAAAAAATAAAATATTAAAACTAAAACTTGGTGGCCTTTTGATCAAAGCACAAAGAGAAAAAAGTTTACATTATTTGCTACATTATTTGCTTTGTACTTATGACATGTTCAGCGTGACAAATATATTTATATATAACTATAAAATGACATACCACAAACTGTCAAATAGTTAATGAGGATGGATCTAAATCAATCGATTTCGTTTTTGATACATGTAAAAAAGATCTAATGATCAGCAATTGTCATATATTATGAAATGAATTTTTTTGTGCATCTTCTTCCTAAAAATGCTTAGATGTTAACAAAAATTAGTATTAAAGTTCTAAGTGATAAATTATCGTTTTCGCTCATGAAAAAAGGATATAAGCAGTATCGATTTTCCATTCGCAATCAAACTTTGATCATTTCAGAACAATTCAATGACACTTTATATTCGGCCTCTTTTATTTTCATAAAGAGATTCAATTATACAATGATCACCATCAACAAGTCCCTCCCATTCTTTGAAAGTCTTCTTTATCAATTCTACAGTCAAAGACGACTATCATGTATAGATGACTCACGGCTCAGAGTCTGACAGGTGTTCCCAACAATTAATAGGATTTGATAATTATTATAGAAGCAATGATTTTTAAGGGTTTTATAAAAAATCAATAATACTGTTTGTTTTGGTAACATTTGTTGCTACAATGAGAATAAACTACATTGTTCCAAATATGTAATTAGTGAACTAAGGGTTCTCCAAATGTGCTTAAAAATTATTCACAATTTTGATTTTACAGAAGATTTTGTCAAACTGATTGTCATTACGCTCTTGATATTTCTTGAAAGAAGTTAGCAAAAACTTCTGCAACACCATCTGGAGAGTTTCATAAGTTGTTTTTATGTCTCGTTTCTGGATATATCTTGTCTTTCTTTGGTATCTATTGTTTAAGTAAGCGCCAAATTAGTCGCATATCACATCCTGCTGTATCATCGATATCTTTAAAAATATGCATTTCCATAATAATAATAAAAATCGCCTGCGGGAATTAAAACGTGTGTAGATTCAATGACAAACAATGAAAATATTGAAAAACGTCATGCACATTTGACATTATAAATTGTATTTGAAAAAAAAATCAAATGGACATTGTAGATTGAGCATTAAATCCAGAATAATGAGTATGTAATTTCTAATAAAAATAAGTATTTGGCAGGATTGTGTGTAAATTTTAAGATAATAAACAGTGCTCTATCGGAATAGATATCATAAACAATACAAATATATGAATAGGGCATAAAGACAGACCCCTTTAAATTCCATTGGTGGAATCAGGCACCTCAGAAGAGTAAGCATCCACACCCACCTTGACCTACATACGGATTTTAATTATTGACAATTAGTTGATGAAACAAGAACATCAGCAGTCTTGTTTAAAGTTCACATTTTGTAAGTTCTATGGTCGATACAGTGACCTTGTCATCAAATACAATTTATGATTGAGTCAAATGCTGAGTGAGTTTTTCATACTACAATGAAATTGTTAGTCCATTAATTACACACTGAATTGACGACGGATTTTCCAATATTTACCGATCATGACAAGGAGCACACAGCGGGTGTGACCGGTCAGCAGGGGATACTCACGCCTCCATTGCACCTGATCTCACCTCTGATGTTTTGGAGGTCCGTTTTTGCTCTGCTCCTATTTGATTTTTTTATGAACTCCTGAGCTTCTATAATTTTCCTTATCTCCATATACGAGTGATCAAGAAGACAGAATTTTCCGTAGTTAATTCAGTATCAAAATAAAGGCCTAAAACTGGTATGAAACAAGTAATTGATGTTGTGAATGGGTAAAAATAAATAAAAGGGGAAAAAAAGTCAAGTATGGTATTTAAAACAAACCATTATTGTGAAGTTACTTTTTCTAAAAAGTGGACAAGTTGCATAACCAAAAGAAGAGTAGTGTAGAAAGAAAAAATGATAACAGTATAGCATGTTTCATTTTTTTTTTTTTGATTGTTTGATTTATTTATTCATTTATTTTTATTATTAAAGATAAACAATCTAATAAATTGTTTACTAAACTCTCTGAGGTCTTAAGCTTAGTTTAATGACAAAAGCAAGGAGATATATTTTATTATTTATTTAAAAATGAAAGTGGACATAGACTGTGGCATGTCTTCCATTTTGTATGCTATTTTTTTCTCAGTAACATAGATATGTGACAATGCGTCCAGCAGACATACATCACAATTTCTGTGTGAAGATCTTTACAATTCCAGACCATCATGTCTACAGTTTTTGCATGATTTTAAAGAGTTTGTGGAACATTGAAGTCAGGAATTTCTTAACACAAAATGCATGTCATACACTGTCTTTTTAAATCTGGATGAATTTGTACTGAAAACATCTCCGAGAAAGCTCAGTTGTTTGTGTAATATGTTGTGTATAACATCAAAATAGACATTAGATCATTATAAAGTGCAGAAGTGCAGCGTAAGGAAAAAATAGGGAATAGAAAGTAAAGATAAGCATATTCTGTAATAAGGTCATGGGCTTTACGCTATATGGCGTACTGATCAAAAAAAATATTTTTGAAAAATAAAATTAAGTAAAGAAATATAGTTAATACTTTAACAAAGCTTTTATACAATTCTGATCATTCTGAACAGCTCGTTTCATTAATAATACGTTTTATCTTCTCTGAACATTTAAATCTTTTTTATTTTTTTCCGAGTCGGAGAATATTTCGGACATCCAAATTAAATATTCTTTATAACGCAATTGACTTAGATTTTGTAATTTACAAAAGATATCTTTATATAAAGTAATGATTCATATATTTAAAAACAATAAAATTGTACATAGACGTGGCATATATGGCTATAACCATTCAGATGGCCTATATAGCTATCTGTTCTCAACACAATACATTTATCAGGTTAGGTGGTCAATATATCAGGATCCAAAATATAGAGCGATCGGTTAAAAATATGTTGAAAATACACGAAGAAATCAACACAGAAAATGAATAGTGTTTTCATTTTAAAAAATTTAAGCTACTGCATAAACAAGTTTCTAAATGATATACATGATCTCATTTATTGTTAAATTCAAAGAAAAGTGTCCTCACTCGACAAATTCAAATTATATACTGTACATTGGAATAATGAATTATCTTTTTTTTAATATAAAGATAAAAATGTTAGGCCCAATAAGCAAATGTGTTAAACAGACATCTAATCATGTAGAAATAAAACGTACTATAATTATATACAAGTATCACTCTTCTTTGCAGACTATAGACAACATAAAAATTTATGAAAAAAGAATTAAAAAATCAAACTACATGTAGCAAGGTTATAATAACCTGGGACCTACATACTTAGTATATAGTTACCTGAAATAACTAAGTTCTTTCGATTGTAATGGGTCGAAAGTTGCATTTCCAGAATTTACTATAAATGTGTTTGTTTCCAAATATTCTTTTTTTCTTTACTACAATTTTGTAAAAGTTTTTATTTAATTACAAAATAGATACATGTTGTCATAGTTTTCTCGTTATATGCATTCAACTAAATAAGTAAATGAAATATCTGGCTGTTTGAATAAACTTGGGTACTAATATTTGGCTGTTTGAAGTGCGTATTTAAAAGACTTTGACAGGCAGAATGCAACAGGGTTTTGAGCAGAACAATATTTATAAACTAACATGATTAGTATTAAATCAGATTGCAGAAATCGCCAATAATTGAATTGAGTGAGTCATTTGGTCCATAGAAGATCCATACAAAGACGTACATGACTCATGTCACTAATATTCCATAAACTCATATATCTGATGCAGGTCTCAAGTAACTTGCGTCCTATTTCCTTGTTACAGAAATGCACAAATGTTTAAAATTAATAGTTGTTATAAATTATTAGACAATAAAATGTAGTCAATATCAGTCAATCATCGAAAGGTGTCCGCAAAATTACTCATTAAAAATGCATAAACATTAGCTACTATTTGCAATACAAAAAATACGAGGGGTTACTAGTATCAAAAAGTTCGTGGACTAGCGCCATAAAATTAAAACCGCTTTAGGCACATCAATGAATTTTAAAATTTCTAGTTAGCATCATCTTTTCTACCTATAGAATAAATCATAAATTTTATTTTTTTTAATAAATTGGTAATGTTTTTGTAAGAAATGGTATGTCCTAGAGAAGCAACCACGAAATATTTTGGCCTGTGTGTAACTGAGAAAAACTCTTATGATATGAACATTTGACTTCCAAAAATCCCGTTAAATCAGGTATTTGTTGGGACACAATTGTTCCATAAAATATGAATTTTTTCAACTAATTCTGGAAGTTTTATGAAATTCTATCGTAAATTTTACATGGTGTGTCCAACCAAATAAGGCTTTGAGAATGAGAGAGGGGGAGGGTGTCCTTTTCCAACATTCTATAAAGTTTTGCCCCTGAAAAAACTGGTATAGACCTAAGAAATGTTTAAACTGGCTAGAGAAATAATATGCATCCAGAACACTTGTCTTTTAATGTCAAAAATAGATTCAGAGAGAAAAGGGATGCACAGTTAATGTCGATTTGTCTTCAAGGTGTGAAAAATCAATCACGTCAAAAAATAACGTTGTCATGTGTTGCAGATAATGAATTCCAAAAAGCAAAATATGCTGGCATAATCAAGTGAGGATCTCTCTCAATGTATAAATTTTGGAATATTATATTCATTGAATTGATTGTTCCTTATTCAAGCTCAAGGTCATAAAAAAAGTGTAAATAGGACATTAAAAAATGACGTTGTCAGACGTCATGAAACTAAACAGCGACAGCGCCGGGTGATCATGTAATGTCTTTTTTATTTTAAAATAATTTGGCAAATAATTAACGTATTAGGCTAAAATTTTCAACATTTCTTTATTCAGTGTGTTTTATGTTCCATAACAATTTTGAAAGCACAGATTTACATAGTGAAATTTAAGGTGCTGAAGGCCATTGCTCACCTATATGTTTTGTATCTCTTGCATTATTAAAAAGTATTGATATTTGTCATTGTTTGTCAATAGATTACTTCTGATTTCTACACTGTTTTTAAATTTAAGTACACCAAAATTGGTATAAAGGCCAGAGATTACCCATGGGATATATAAGTATATTGCTGCGTAATTAAGGGAACTTGACGTTTGAACAGTTTTTAAGTCATAAGTTTATAACAGAGCTTCGTTAGATTACCATTGACGTCTTCTTCAAGTAAAATATCCAAATATGAAACAGATGTGTCAGACTCTGTGGCATCTAATGTATTGGAAAATATGAGTACTATTGAATATCAAAAATACATGGAAATATTTCACCTTTCAAGTTATGTATGTTGTAGAATTTAGGGGGCCCAGAATACTGAAAGAAAGGAGGAGGCATTCCAAATATTCTGAAAAACCAAATTTCTTACTTTCTGGATTTTTATAAATATTCTACACGATATTTGTGTTAATGATTGTATTTCAAGATGAGATCTAATTTACGTGCGTCGCCAGTTTTTACTTTTTCAATTTTTGAACAAAATGATATGGAATATAAAAGATGGTTAAAAAAGATATCATTTAAAAATATCGAAAATATTTTGCGATGGAAGAAATGAAAACCGTAAAGTTATAATTACTCGAGCTTTATCTAATAAAATTGTGTGAACTTTAGATAATATATCTTATATTATGATCATATATAGAAAATTATAAAACTATACTGGTACATACAAAGCGGGATAACCCCTATACCTTAGCTGAATGTACATAATGTAGCAAATTATTGTTAAATCATAACATTCGAATAATTTTAATTAAGTTTTTGTTCCTTTAAGTTAAAAGAGCTCTTTCTGAGGTGTACAATAAGTATTCTTGCTTGAATCTTACATGTGTGGAATATCAATGTGGGGGGGGGGGGGGTGTTTGTTTATTTTTTTTTCTGGAAAAAAATTAAATATGAATTGAATTTTTAAATGCAAATTTCAAGTCATGGTTTAAAACAAAGAAAGAAATGAAGACAGTAATAAATTAATTAGCGAACCACAACGGTATTTAAGATTGTAAATAAATATTTGCAAAATGCATGGTGAGTAAGTGGTTGAAATGAAGTAGAAAAATGGCCAAATTAAAATGCAATATAGATAAGATTTGCTTTCTTGTATTTGCAGAGATTCTTTATCGTTGAATGTCGAGGACAAGAAGCATAACCTTAAAACACTTCAGTTCTTTTTTTGTATATGATTCTGGGTACCAGAGTTCTACTAACTCTTACAACTAACTATTGTTTCATTCTTCTTCAATGTGCATATACATGTATATACGATCGTATTAAATACCGGTATATATTAATCTGATAGAAACAGTATTTAAAGAACTTGAAATGAAAAAAATTCTATATATGCTTAAAAAAAATGATATAAAATCGTTTTTATATGGGACTGTTATTTCTTTGGTAAAACTTCCATTTCGATTGACTCTGATTATTTATTAAAAGAAATAGGGAAAACTGCAAAATATGTATCTAAAGAGTCATGTTAATGTTATTTAAAGACCCCAAGGAAGTTTGAACATTCTTACATTTATAAGTTATAAGCAAATTATGATATTTATATCAATGAGAATGAATTTTACCGACTGATCTCTTTAAAGAAATTTCACATTTATCACATTACCATACTGCACAGTAAAAGAAATTGTTCAAAGTCTATTTTGTCACAATGCTCTATTTCCAGGGAAGAATCCAATGTTCTTTATCAATTAAATTGACACGACGTTCTCTTGCAGGTGACCTAGACTTCATTATGATATTATTTTCTCGTATACCAAACAATCATACCATAAGATAAGAAGACTTCAGCGCTAAAACACCACAGAAAAAATGCCAAGTCGCATTTTACAAGTTTATCTTCTCCAGTTTCTGTTATGTTCAGTATGTTCAGGATCAATATTATATCAAAGAAATCCTGACATTTTTCAAGAAGATCCAATTTTCGAAGTTTTGAATCCAAAGGAATTTCCAGGCGATCAAACAATTACAACGCAACAGCTTAGAACTATTCTTATAGCTTTTAAAAAGGAAAATGTGGAACAAATTACAAAACTCAGAAAGGATTTTGAACTCACTCTAAAAAATCAGGACTATCGCATTCAAAGCCTAGAGAAGAAAATAGCCGAACAAGAGAGAATTATTTCTGATTTGCAGCACGATTTTTCCACGGTTAATACCCGTGAATGCCCGTCAGACAATTTTATTCTTAAAAAAGGAGAAAACGTGAATCACACACCTACCAACGAAATCGCAATGTCTAATGTGTCGTCCATAAAGGATGAAATTAAGGCTTCCCAAGATAAAAATGTACAAAGTCTTAAATCAAAAGAACATCAGACCTATGAAAGAAAAGGTAGAAACAGTCTGTATATTTTTAATTCTTTATTGACATTAAATACATAGTTTTGGAGTTATTTTTTTAATTTCCTATTTGATCTAAAAGTTCCAATTATATAAGGACCTCTTTGTGATGTTATGATGCTTAACAATACTGTACATCACTTTTATTAAATCAAGTTTATGGGAAATTCCCTCTAAAACTATATTTTTGTTATTTTTCAAAACTATGTGTTGCTAGTATTTTTCTTTTTAAAAAATACTAGGATTTTAATCATTTGATAACTCTTCAAACCTCCCGGTAATGTACGCCGTTTTTTTTTTGTGTGTAAGAACATCTCATGGTACTATTAATATCTTTGAAAATTATTAGTGGGGAAGGCACATTGTAGAGTTTGAATACATGTACATGTACGTTGCGTATGTCTTTAAACTAAGAAAACAGGGTATCTTAAGATCACATCTTTCTGAATGCATATGGACATATGAAATATCTTGCAGGTAGGTTGTTAACCCCAGATGTAACAGCACCTGGTCCAGTGGTTGCCTTCTACGCGTACATGTCTGCGACTCTCCCAGCTAATGTAGCAACGCCTCAACATGTTCTTATCTTTGACCACGTGAGAACCAATATTGGTAACGGATATCATCCTTCCACGGGAGTGTTTATAGCTCCCGAGACAGGGGTTTACGTATTCATATGGAATTTTCATAATGGCGGTGGAAGTTATCATGCTACCCAGCTCATGATAAATTCGGAGGAGTGGGGAATAATATATAGTCACGCTGCTTCAATCGCTTGGACCCAGTCCACGGGTTGTGTAGTGGCCCATGTAAATAAAGGGGATGATAATATCTTGATATTGAATATTCATATCCCAAATATTCAATAATAAGCATTATATATTGAAAATATGAGTCTTGTGGGAACACATTTTTCTATGAAATTGAGATATTTTTATGTGATTTGTTATTTTAGGTAGACATACCTAAAAATACCCTCAGCTTGTTGAATAAATGGTTATAAACAATATGTCTTTGTGAAACATTGATGCCCTCGTATGGCAATTTATCGGGAAGGTTGTAGCTTTGAAAATTCTAGTCAAACTCCAAGATCATGTATGGATCAAAATGACAAAATTGTTGATATCAAAAGAAAAAGGTTTTGTCACAACAAATACACATTATAGCTAAAAATTACATTTTTGTAGTAATAACAATATTATTAAAAGTTATGGCTTAAATTTTTACAGTGGGTCAAACTCTAAGATCAAGGTCAAAAGGTCAAAATTTTGGTGTCAAGAGGAACGTCTTCTCACAATAAATACATCTGTGAAATATAAAAACCCTAGTTCTTCATGTACCCGTTCAAAAGTTACGGCCAAGATAAAAGTTTTTACTAAGATGGTCAAACTCTAAGGTCAAAGTCAATAAGTAAAAAATCCTTACACTTTTTGAAAAATCTTGTCCCATTTGAAATACATTTGAAGTATAAAAGTCTTGGTACCTACTAATATGGTCAAGGATAATGTTTGGAATTCTTGTGTGTCAAACCTCCAAGTCAAGAGGTCAACTTTCGTGGTACCCAAAGACAGGTCTTGTCTCAAGGAAAAAGCGTGTAAATATGGAAACCAAAAGCCCTACCTAGTAAAAAGTAAAAAAAAACAATGCTAAAGTTTTTTTTTTAAACACAAATAGAAAAACAGACAGACAGGCAGACGGACAGGTTAAAAAAAACAACATACCCCCAAATCTTCAACTTCGATTGCAGAAAAATAGATAAGATTTACTGTAATTCACTCCTTATTCACGAGAACTTTATTTTCGGGTAATTTCACGAGACAATATCTTTGCTAAAGTACATGTATCATTCTTGCGTAACTAAAAAAGTATTCTTAAAGAATATAATTTTATAGAGCAAAAATCAAAATTCGTGAAAATTTTGTCTCGCTTATTCAGAGTTAATGTTTATTTCGCAAAAATAAGATATGTCCCGAAAATTAAGTGATTGACAGTTTCCAAATAATGTTTTGTCAAATTAGAGAATCGAGAGGGACGTTGATTAAAATTCAATCGATCAGTATTCTAGCTACATGTGCTTAAACTTAAAAAACACCTTTAGATTATAAAATAAAGTATTTTCATCTATTTATTAATAAAAAAAAGGTGTTGTTGTTCAAATTAATATTTGCGCAAGTACTCAAAATGTTTGTTTAACATAACAAAAATTGTTCATACTGAGACGACAAGAGCCGTAAAAGAGCAGTTCTTTGTGAATAAGGATTTGACAAATTGGGCTAAGATCGGTTTCAATCTTTAGAAATAAGCATGCTTTAGGCTGTATGTTTCCTTTCTTTTTTACTTTTTGTGCATCACCTTTTTGCTTTTCAAGTGTGTTTTTTACCATTATACTATTGGCTGGGCTGTTTTTGTCATGTGATGAGGAAACATTATGTCATGTGACTAGCCCGGATGTTTCAGTTTTCAATTTGTCATTAACTATGTATTTTGTTTTAAGCCCAAAAATTAATTGTTATATAGGTTTTTTAAAATTAACGTCTTTGAAAACGTAAAAATTGAAACTTTAAAAGTGTGGCACCAGATTCGAGCCAAGACTCCAAATCTGTACACGATGATGAGAGATTTTACAGGTACCGATAGAGCTACATGTATTCTATTTGATGAAAAATGGTGCATAAATATAAAGTAGATTGCTAATAACAGCTTTCCTTAATTTTTGGGGTTTTTTTTCCTGAAATTTAAACCTAGGGTAGGTGTGCTCCTATGAGTATCCTGTCTCAATTTATTCCTTAGATCACAACCTATTAAAACTTATTATTTCTTATGAAGGGGTCATAAATGTATCCTTAACTAAATTCGTGAAAAAATTAGAGTTTATCAAAGAAAATACTGTTCTAGTAGTTCTTTAGGTTTAAATAAAAGTTGCAAATAATAAAATTTAGACATTAGAAAATAAGTTTTACACAAAGATACCGGTATTTATATATGGAATTTTTCTGAAAAATTGTTCTCTCCAGTAGGTCAAACTTCGATATTCCGAATGTATCTTTTAAACCTATATGGGTCATTTTCAAAAAAAGTCTATTTTTTGAATGACATATTTTGAAAAATGAAAGTGGTTTTACTATGATTTTTTCAACTTTATTTGAATAATATAGTAATAAACTACTAAAATCCACTGCATTGCATAAAAGAAAATATTTCTTTTAAAAAATATTGACATTTTATCTTAGTCATTTAAACTTTAATGTCCTTCCTGTTACTTTCATAAAAAGAGCTGTAAAACTCTATTTCAAAATTTTCATCAAATTATCTTTTGTATACCGTTAATAAATGAAAAAATTATCATTGAATGCCAAGATGTTTGACATTCATCTAATATATGAGCGTTTAAAAGCATGTCAAACTACCATATACCAAACAGAAGCAAAATCTACGGGTTTTTCTTCATGAAAAGCCTTATTGCGGAATGTTTATATGCTATAGTTGAAAAAAACATTCTTGTACATTATTTTTGTGATTAGAATAAACAGTTACAGAAAGTTATTTAAACAGGTGCTCTGCCAAAGCAATTTAAACTAGGAAAATATACTGGTAACAGTAAGGACTCGGGTAACAGGAAGGACAAAACAGTAACAGGATGGACAAAACAGTGTAACAGGATGGACAATGAAATCTACATTTTAAATAAAAATTGACTTTTTTTAACTTTATTGGTTAGGAAAAGAGAAATAAATGTAGAATAAAAAAATGATTTTGTCAAATCTGGCAAATTTGAGACAATAAAAGACATTTATGTCCATCCTGTTATGAAATTTAATTCTAAAGTGCTATTAAAATATTTATCAGTTCAATTTTTGTTTATTAAAGGTACGCTATGCTGTTGCAAAACTAAGAATTTTTCATAATTTTAAGAAAAACAAATGATGAAACTTAAATAGGTATATAAATACCAAGATAATTTGTCCCTCCTGTTACAATTTTTGTCCATTCTGTTACAAGAGTGCATGTTTAAGTTATAATGGCACAATTTGAAGCACTAACTTATTTCAATATGATTTATGAAGTTTTTTAACATGTGTTATTAAACTTATATTACTTAGAAAAATAAAAGTATTTGTTTTTATTGTTAAAACTCAAGATATGAAGTCCAGTTTTCCTTACTGTTACCATATTAATGGTAACAGGAATGACAGTAACAGGATGGACATTTCTCATATAAATCACCGGTTATTTAGTATAATGTACTCTTTTTGCATCATCAAGACATTGAAACAGTTTCTTTATAACTTAGTAAATCTGATTGTTTTAGCAGAATAAACAATTTAAAGAGTATTTGCATATTATGAAGGTAACAGATAGGACATATTTTCATTATACTCTACCAATAAGACAAACTTATCGACATTTGAACCCTTCCTTTACTCACTTTCAAATCATGGCGCTCATAAACTTGAGACAACAGAAAATGATGATATATTGTGGATCATGAAAACAGTTCCTAGGAAAGTGAGATAACTTTTATTTTAACATTTTCTTTCTGATAACAGGAATGACATAAACTGGTGGGACATGTCACTTCCTGAATGTTAAATGCACGATACTAGTATTTAGTGGGCGGCATAAGTAAAACAATCATATTAAATTAATCTGTAAATGAATTCAATTAAAATGAGGTGCAAAATTTGTACATATCTTCACAGGGTAATATTTTCCCTATCATTTAAATAAGCACGTTATAAAATCTTTGTTAATGTGACAATGTTTTACTGTTAAATTTTACTCGGAATGCAGAGAATATTTTTTATAAAACACCTGGGAGGTGATCATAAAATTACTTATAAGCTATATGACCATGTATATTAACCAACGGGAAAAAAAAATTTCACTCTAAAAGATGTTTTCCTATTATTCTGATCAAAAGACAAAAAAGTGGACTTTTTTTGAAAATGGCCCATATACTCTGCTCTTAAAGTCTTTGAGAAATGTATACGTCTTTCTTTTGCAATTGACCTAACTCGAGGTTACGTCGCTATTTCTGGCATATTATATTATACAGTTATGGAATGGGTACGAGGGAAATAGCAAATTTATGGTTACCCGAGGGAGGAAATTATTTCCCGAGGCGGCGAAGCCGCCCAGGTAAATAGTTTCCTTCCGAGGGGAACCATTAATTTGCTATTTCCCGAGTTCCCATTCCATAACTGTTTTTATTTTAATGCAATAAGTATTTTGATACCCCGGTTACCCATCAACTGGTTAATTTCTTTCCATAATCCTTTCAAAGCTAGAACACCTTATGTTATCCTCCTTCAATGAGTAAAAAGTCTGTAAAACAGTTTGTCGTGTGTTGCCACCTTTGTGACGTTTAATAATTTGTTTGAAATTCTCAAAAGTATTATTAATAATGACATATAATTTTTAGCAGACACAAGATATCAAGATGAGAAATAAAACCAATTTTGTAAAGGGAGATAATCCAAATTTACAGTAATTACCACTTAGATTTAACAGAAAAATCATGAAAATGGGTCTGAAAACGCTAAAACATAAATTTAAACAACAAAGAAATGGCGGAGGCGGGGCGGCAGGAGGTAAATAACAAACTTTGAAACAACGTCCGTCCTCCAAGGCTGTAGATGGGAGAAAAGGCAGAGTAACGCACCGCATGGTCAGAATTTCATTTGTTAGATTTTAATTGGTCAGATTTTGATTGGTCAATCTCTGCCTCTCCTACCACGGTAAGACATGGAACAAAATTAACATTACAAAGCACAGCTATACAGTATTTCAGACTTTCACATTCAAGGAGGACACTTATTGATTACAATAAAAATTTTTAAGTAAACTTAAATTTATTTATTTTAATGCAATAAGTATTTTGATACCCCGGTTACCCATCAACTGGTTAATTTCTTTCCATAATCCTTTCAAAGCTAGAACACCTTATGTTATCCTCCTTCAATGAGTAAAAAGTCTGTAAAACAGTTTGTCGTGTGTTGCCACCTTTGTGACGTTTAATAATTTGTTTGAAATTCTCAAAAGTATTATTAATAATGACATATAATTTTTAGCAGACACAAGATATCAAGATGAGAAATAAAACCAATTTTGTAAAGGGAGATAATCCAAATTTACAGTAATTACCACTTAGATTTAACAGAAAAATCATGAAAATGGGTCTGAAAACGCCACTGACTTGACCGAATTAGGGAAAGTTCAGACCCATAAAGGAAAAATAAATGGCAACACACCTCAAACATAAATCATACCAAAAGTGAGTAAAATTTACAAACATGGGAATAAACATATGTCCCGTAATGCAATAAAACAACAATTTGAATTCACAAGTGTCTTATGAGGGATAAACATATGCCCCCATCACAACCAAATGAGTTTACTATTCCTAGTGTATTATGTCTGTGGGTCCCAAGTATTAACGAATCACTATGTAGAATGTCCGATAAGGGATAAACAAATGCCCTTATAGTCGCAAATCATCATCTTATTCGCTGTTTTTTACTAAGTTCACATGTATGTGGTATTCATTTAAGGACTGTCTCGAGCAATGTTTTAGATGAGGGATAGACATATGCCCCCATATTGGAAAATATTTCACACTGTAAGCTTCCGCACCATTTTAAATGTTTATATGCACGCGATCTTGTCACCTACCAGCCTAAGTATTAACAAATGACTTAGGCACTATTGTTCTGGATGAGGGATAAACATATGCCCCCATACGTTAATACTCTTGAAAATCACTTCAAAGTCGAGATCCTACACAAATAACAAAACAAATCTGCTCCGAGGATCCACTTCCACTCAAGCATATATCAACATGGTGTCACATGTCTTATGTAATATTTAAATGCATCCGATTTCCATCTACCCAGGAATCTAATCTGACTATCGCTCATCCCTCGTGATGCACAGTAAGAGGCCATTCCGATTCAAAAGGAATGTTCTTTGAATCTATTGACATCCAAATTACAAAACATGAGGCTTTGCTTTAATATGTTTGAAAATTCTTGCCTTGTGACTGCAGTGTTTTGGGGGTAGCAAAAAAGGGGCCCATCGGTCCTCCCTCTCATCTTAATGTAGTGTTCTAATGCCCCCACTGGACAATATTTTAAAGAGTTGCAAGAATTAATTGTAAGAGTAAAAACTTTACCATCAGAATGTTTATAATTTTGAAAGTGAATCAAAACTTTACTTTTTTGAAAAGTAATCTGTGAAACTTGTAAAACCTTATTAGCAGTGCCAACTGATGTTATCTCTCCTATTCTGAGGAAGCCATGAAAAGCCAATAAAAACATTGTTTGAAATAATGCCCTTTTATATATGTTCGATATTGTATGTTCTAAAGCATCACAAATTTTAGGCAGAACTACTATGGTTATGGGTAAACGAATATCCATTGAAGGTCTTGATTTGCGACAGGAACTTAATAGTTTCTGAATGAGAAAGCATGATGTATTGTCAGGCAAATTATTAATTTTATGTATATATGCTATTGATGAAATAAATGACACGATAGAGGAGGCTGCCTAACCTTCAGCAAATAAATAAGAGATAAACAAAGCCAAAGTTTCCTGAGACAACGGAAGATCATTACTCATATCAAATTTGTTTGCAAAATTTCTATAAATAGACCATGCCCGTTTATATGCTTGAGTGGAAGCTGGTGCCAATGTTGAAGTCAACAGGTTCCTCAAGACTGGTTCTAAGGAGGTAATGTTGGCAGATTGGGAATCACCGTTGGTTCTTTGTCCATCCAAGGAGCAAGTTGATGGAACTGCTGCACCTTCAAACGAGACAAGCAGTCACATAGAATATTTTCCTTGGTACCCAGATGCCTAGCTTTAAACAAAATGTTAGACTGCAAACAAATTAGCACTAACTCTCTAACCAAATACATTATACTTTTTATAGGTACACCTATGTCGGCGCAAACTGTTAAAAAATGCCACAAGTTTTTTGTGGCACTCTGTCGCAGATTTGTCAACAATTAGAAAATCATCTAATACATGAGTCATAAATTTAATTCCTAATTTTTCTTGTGCAATCCACTGAAGTGCTGTACTAAACCTTTCCAATATACAACAGGATGAACTGCAACCCATCTGAAGACGTGTCAAAATACCAATGACCTTGCCAAGTGAAACCAAAGTATTCAAACTGTGATGCATGTAGGTTGATAATTCGAAATGCATTAGAAATATCTGTTTTGCAACAATATGATCCTTTCCCACACTGCTTAATGTTTTGAATAGCATCCTCTACAGAAGAGTATTGAACAAATGACTCTTCCTCGGGTATGCCATCATTGACAGACTCACCTTCCGGATATGACAAATGATGGATCATACGGTACTCACCCTCTGTTTTCTTACTAACTAGACCTAAAGGGGAACAATTTAAAATTGGCAGTGGTTTCTCTTTGAAAGGACCCATAATTCTACCCAAATTTATCTCCTTTTCTAACTTTTTGCTAATAACTTCTGGTAAGTCCAGTGCCGGTTTTAAATTTTTTGAAAGAGTATTTCTACTTTCCCCTGTGTAACCAATGTGGAACCCATATCAAAAAACCATTAACTAAAAATTCTGTTTCTACCTTGTCATACCCCACCAACCAGTACTCTAATCTACTGGGATTTACTGGAGTTGGACCCTTTTGTGGGATAGGTTGGCTTTGAGAATTTAGCATTACCTGTGTTGGTTGATGTGCCATTTCCTTGAAATGGTTTTTGGGTTCTGGATTTGTCCAAGAAACGAAATGGCCGTTGAATTGGTTTTTTACATATGTAGATTGGATGGAAGCCACCACAGTTATAACATCTGTGCTGGAATTTGCATGATGAACCAAGCCTACAATACCTTCCAGCTTTGTGATAGGCAAAGCATGACCCCTGAGGGACTTCCTCATACGCACCAAATGACGAACAGTCTGGTGTTATTTTGCTTGACTTCTTTTCTGATTGTTTGAGGCGAGCATTAACATATATCTCCATATGGACATCACCCCATTCTACCTCACCTTGTTCTATGAGTTCCCTGAACTCCTTATCATATTTTCTCCAGTCCCCCTTTTCCTCTGCAATTTGCCTTACTGATTCCATGTGTTTTGCAAGCTTTGGCTGTGCAAGTGTATCTTTAATGCAATATATTGTCACATACCTATTCCACGCAGTTACCCAGTCATGCAGGGATAACGAACCATCCCTAACTTCGTCGTCATCTGTGGATCGCATATTGTGGATTACCACCTTACCTGTCTGATCCTGTTCCTCTACCTTGATAGAATACTTACTTTTCCCCTTTTCCTTTTTTAACAACAGAGCCATATCAACATATTGTTTTGACCAAATTTTAGATTTTATTTTGTCAGAAACAGTTGCCTCTATCGGTACTGATGAGCTTACAAAACCTGATTTCTTACCGACATTTGCTGCAGGTGGAAGTTCAGTACCTACAATCTGTGAACTGTGTTCGATTACAGCGCCTGATACCAATCCTGAGATACTTGCATCTACTGACTTATTTGTTATTTGACAAACTGCCCCAGAAGGACCTGCTGTTAAACTATTGCTTGATGTAGTGGAAGCATTATTTCCCCTTTCTCCCCCCATATTATGAACAGAGATACTCCCCTGATGTTGCAGTAATGGTTTTATCTCTGCTAACACCTTCTCCGTGACTGCCTTTGTTATGGTTTGGGTTAATGCAGCCAAGGCTTCAGGAGGAACATCAAGGGGTTGAGTGCTTGTATCGACAGCCACAGCATCATTGGTAGTGGACTTTCCAGTTCCGTTATGTGCACGTCGTGGTCTTTTCACCTGACTTGTTTTGGACTGTTGGGCTTTATTCCTTTTGCCTGGCATAATGCTGGTAAATATATACCTATATAAATTTAAAATTAAGGAAGAAGTATGTGTCCAATATATTATGTTATGTATAAATATAAACTGTAAAAGGCTTCGGCCTTAATTGACAATGAACAAGAATTGTAAGACCTCACTGTAGCCAGTGTAGGCCCCAACGTCAGAGTCAGTTAGCCTACATGACAACGTATTTGAGCATATTGATATTTAACATTACATTATATAACCACTTTCATCGCTCAGTACAATGTGTAAATCTAATACAACAAACTAGAAAGTGATGAACCTTTTCTTACAATTAATTTTTTACTTCATTGATTCTGCCGCTTTTCGATAAAACACCCTGTATCACCTACAGTTGTTGACAAAAATTTTCCGGAAATAGAGTAAATAGTAGAACCAAAAGTGTTTTGGAACAGATCTGTAATTCCCGAATTGCCGTAAGCCAATAAAAGCACCCATTGTGCGACTGCAAAAGCCATTAGTCAACATCACTAAGCCGATGCTGATCAGTAAGAACTATCAGCCACATAAAACGAAAAGTTGACATAAGTTATAAATCACCACCTTTGAAGCCGACACCCCTCGCACCGTGTCAAATTCCCAAGAAGGCTGTAGTGCCTTTCCCACAGATAACAACCTGTTCGGCTCTTGTTAATTGTTTTCATCACTACTACAAACGAGGTACTTGAAGGGCTTGTAATGTATCTAAGCGCAGTTGCAGAACAATAAAACCTTAATAAATGAATAATGAAAAACAACTATTTGTACAAGACTCAATATCATATAAAGGGGATAGCAAATACAAACAGTAAACTTGTACCTTCAAAAATGAAATGCGGATTTTTTTTTTTTTTTTTTTTTTTTAATTTTTTATTATTATTATTTTTTTTCATTATTTTAATTCCTCCATAATCTGGACCATTGAATCGAACATGATTAGGTAAATCAACTTGAAGTGAAATCGATATAAAAATCATCAAGGTAAAAGTGGGCCTAACATGAATTAAAAAACCAAAACGGCTAAATGTCAAGTACAAAATACTGCCTGAAACTTGTACCTAGGACTTGCCTAAAGTACTGTAAAAATTCACAATATTTTAGTAATCAACTAATACCGAAACAAACAAATTGGCAGATATTTTTCCAACAAATTGTTTTCTTTTTATACAGAAAAAGGATAAATCTGGAAGGCATCAACATGCACTTCTAGACTTATCAAATAAACAAGCGATGGAAAATAAATCGCCGGGGTAAAAGTTGAAACTAAAATGAAAAGACCCGCATGGGTACAAACTTGGCAAGTACAAAAGACTGCCTGAAACTTGTACTTAGGACTTGCCTAAAGTACTGTAGAATTTCACAATATTTTAGTAATCAACTCATACCGAAACAAACGAATTGGCAGACAATTTCCAACGATTTTCCTTCACAGAAAAAGGATAAGTCAATCTGGAATGCATTGAAATACATTCATAGACATCAAATAAAAACCGATGGAAAAAATCGCCATATGCATGGTAAAAGCTGAAACTAAAATGAAAAAACCCGAAAGGGTTTAAACTTGGCAAGTACAAAAGACTGCCTGAAACTTGTACTTAGGACTTGAATTGCCTAAAGTACTGTAAAAATTCACAATATTTTAGTAATCAGCGAATACCGAAACAAACGAATTGGCAGACAATTTCCAACGATTTTCCTTCACAGAAAAAGGATAAGTCGATCTGGAATGCATTGAAATACATTCATAGACATCAAATAAAAACCGATGGAAAAAATCGCCATATGCATGGTAAAAGCTGAAACTAAAATGAAAAAACCCGAAAGGGTTTAAACTTGGCAAGTACAAAAGACTGCCTGAAACTTGTACTTAGGACTTGCCTAAGGTACTGTAAAAATTCACAATATTTTAGTAATCAACTAATACCGAAACAAACTAATTGGCAGACATTCTTCCAACGAATTTACTTCACAGAAAAAGGATAAATCTGGAATGCTTTAAAATACATTCCTAGATATCAAATAGAAAAACGATGGAAAAAATCGCCATCTGCATGGTAAAAGCCGAAACCAAAATGAAAAAACCCAAATGGGTTGAAACTTGGCAAGTACCAAAAAACTGCCTGAAACTTGTACTTAGTATCTGCCTAAAGTACTGTAAAAATTAAACCAACAACGAAACAATCAAATTTGCTGATACTTTTTCCAACCGAATTTTCTTCACAGAAAAAGGATAAATCCGTTTTACATTATTAGACATCCTAAATGCCTATCGTACTGTTAAAATAACAAAATGTTGTATAATTTCAAAGAATATCTATCTGAAAAATTGACGAACAATAAAAGTAACAAAATGGTGACAAACTTTTATGACTTAGATGTATATATCTATTTTCTCGCTGAAATTAAAGCTCCCCTTATACTCCTATATAAATGAACATTCCCCTGACTGTTCAGATGAACTCCGTCGTGAACAAATTTACGACTGCAGTCTCCTTCACGGGGAGAAACGAAATAATTCCCATGTTCCCAAAATACGCAGTAACCCAGTGCTGGCAATGCATCTCTCAATATTGCGTTTACTTTGTCTGCAATATTATTGTACCCAAAACGAACACCAAATCGTGGCAATAATTTACAAACAATTATTTTTGCAACTTTATAGCGGCGATGCATTACCGATACCACAGATTCAATTTCTGCAGCTAACAAAGTAGCGTCGGTACTAGGACTAATTTCGTTCTCCCCAATCATTAGAACAACTACATCTGGACCTAAAGCAAATACGCTCTCCATATCCTTAGATATTACATCACGAACCTTTCTTCCACCCACACCCCTGTACAGAACGGAATGCGTTTCTCCCAGACCAAGGCTCGCAGAATACCTAATGTCACCATATTTCAAGAATTCATGAAAACGACGCACAATTGAGTGTCCAAGAATGACAACTGAAGTTTTACTCATAGAAGACATAATGAAATAAATTTACTCACCAAAATCTTGATAAAATAAATAACAAACTTTGAAACAACGTCCGTCCTCCAAGGCTGTAGATGGGAGAAAAGGCAGAGTAACGCACCGCATGGTCAGAATTTCATTTGTTAGATTTTAATTGGTCAGATTTTGATTGGTCAATCTCTGCCTCTCCTACCACGGTAAGACATGGAACAAAATTAACATTACAAAGCACAGCTATACAGTATTTCAGACTTTCACATTCAAGGAGGACACTTATTGATTACAATAAAAATTTTTAAGTAAACTTAAATTTATTATTTTACCAAAACAATCATAGGCGATTTATTTCTTTTTTACCAGATATTCCGACATTTAAAAAACACTGTAAAGGCATAATTATAAATGCATGCGGTTTAACAAATTGTATGATAGGTAATGCATCGCGTCCTAAAACAATTAAATTATTTTTAAAAAGTATTTTCACCGACATTTCGAAGAATTGTCGCTTTCTTCATTTTGCTAGAATCCAAGCATGATTTTGACATCGCATGTCGAAATGTTTTGACGTCATACAATTTATGTGGACTGACAAAGAAGACTTTTTCTTCAATTCTCTTTCTCAAATTACTAGTATACAAAAGCAATATTATTTATCAAAAGAACTTTATTCGGTAATAACCAATATTTGCCCCCCAAAACAAACTTTGATGGATATATATTTAATTAAGTTCTTAAACAAGGGAGTATATGCTGACTTCAAAGCACTGAATATTTTCATAAGTAATGACGCCATATGCACATAATGACGTCACAAACATGATGTAAATTTCAGTTTTTTATGAATTTTACAGAAAAATGTTCATATTTCGTCGATATTTTGAGTAAAAGTCACCGAGCGCATGTGTGTTCAGGATCAATATTTTGATATAATGTGTAGAATGATAATATCAATGAAATATGTCAATATTGTTCCTGAACAAACTTGCGCTCCATAAATTTTAAAGCTAAAATTGTTGAAATTTTGTCCATTTTGTCCTCTTTCTGAAAAAGGATAAAAAATCGGACTAGTTTGTGACGTCATAAAAATAAAAATTGTGAATACACTGCTTTGACACTATAATATTTTCTGTTAATTTATATTTCTTATACAATTTATTGAATTCAGCACATTTCAGGAAGTTTTCAAAATTTGACTTTTGTGGGGGCAAATATATGCAATATACCGCAGATAGTTCTTTGTTGTGTGGATTAGTACTGTATCACTGGGGTTAATTTTATATAGGACTGGATCATTTGATGAGGGAAATTAAATCCTCAAGTTATTAGCAAATTCTGATATCAACATCAATGAGAATAAATTTAACCGAATCTGAGTCTCTTTACAGAAATGTTAAATTATTGTACAATACCGTAATGTATGAAATTTCTCAATGTCTATTTTGTCACAGTTCTTTATAACCATGGAAGGACGCAAATGTTCTTTATCAGTTCAAATGACATCGAGATCTGTATACGTCTTTCTCTTGCAGGTGGCCTAGATTTCATTCAATCGCTTCACCTTTCCGTAAATCTCAAATGTATTAACATCATGTTAAAATTTTATACATTTTCTGTTTAGTCAAATGTAGGATAGAAGGAGTTAGAAGTGCCTTCTGTAGTATATTTTAGGTAATATCATTACATTGAATGCATTTATTTCAAAGATCGTGAAAAAGGAGGGTTGTCATGGCGTCTACCATATACATTCGAGGTCGTTTTCCGCTAGTCGGAAAAGCCCGAGAAGTTGCTATTGGATTTCATTATGACCTTTCTAGTCTACCAAACAATCATACCATAAGATAAGAAAACGTCAGTGCTAAACCAACACCAGATAAAATGCCAAGTCGCATTTTACAACTTTGTCTTCTCCAGTTTCTGTTACATTCGGGATGTTCAGGATCAAAATTTTATCAAAGAAATCCTAACATTTTTCAGGAAGATCCAAATTTCGATGTTTTGAATCCAACGGAATTTCCAGACGATCAAACAATTACAATGCAACAGCTCAGAACTCTTCTTACGACTTTTCAAAAGGACAATGAGGCACAGATTACAAAACTCAGAAAGGATTTTGAACTTACTCTAAAAAATCAGGACTATCGCATTCAAAACCTAGAGAAGAAAATAACCGAACAAGAGAGGATTATTTCGGATTTGCAGCAAAGTTTTTCTTCTGTTAATTCACATGAAAGCCCGTCCGACAATTTTATTCTTAAACAAGAAGAAAACGTGAATCACATTCATAAACTTACCGACGAAATAGCAATGTCTAATGTGTCTTCCATAAAGGAGGAAGTTAGGGTTTCCAAAAATAAAGATGTACAAAGTCTTCAATCCAAAGAACATAAGAAATATGAAAGAAAAGGTAAACACAAATATTTCATTAAATACTAGTATTTATTTGTTTATAAAGGTATATCAAGGAAGCAATTATACCTTTTCAAATAAAAAATATGGTTACACGCAACGTAGTTTTAAAGTTAAAGTTCTTTAATTTTATTTTTAATATAAGTCAAAAACTCCAATTACTAAAGAACCTTTTTTGTGATGTCATGGCGCCTGGCAATACTTCTTGCTACCTCTATATCAAATTTATGAGAAATTCCAGCTAAAGCTATCTTTATGTTAATTTCTCTTCTTAACTTTTTCTTTAATAATAATAGCATTTTCATAATTTTATTTCTGGTCAAAACTTTCGGTATGTTGGTTTTTTGTGTTTAAGAACATCTGACGTTCCTATTATTCAATATTTAAAAAGGTACCTTGTAGAGTTTCTTATTTTTTTTTTATTTTATTATTATTTTGTTAATATATACTTATAATCACAATTTTCTAACATGTTAAAAAGAAAAATTAGAATTTTGTGGTATGGCGCTTCTATAAATATTACATTGTGAGACATAAATACAGATATAAAGATAGGGCATACAAAGATTGAATCGCAATTTTTTCATTTCTTAATTTAAAAGCTAAATGGAAAAATCTATGATGCATACGTCATTTAGATGAGAAAATGGACTACCTCAAGATAACATCTCCGACTAAATATATTAAACTATTGTAATTTCATCTTTTATAGATAGGTTGTTATCCCCAGATGTAATAGCACCTGGTCCAGTGGTTGCCTTCTACGCGTACATGTCTGCCAACCTCCCTGCCAATGTAGCAACGCCTCATCATGTTCTTATTTTTGACCACGTTAGAACCAATATTGGTAATGGGTATCATCCTTCAACTGGAGTTTTTATAGCTCCAGAGACAGGGGTGTATGTATTCATGTGGAATTTTATGAATGGCGGCGGAAGTTATCACTCCACACAACTCATGATAAATTCAGAAGAGTGGGGAATAGTGCATACTCACACTGCTCCAAACACTTGGACGCAGGTCACGGGTTGTGTGGTGGCCCATGTAAATAAAGGGGATGATGTTTTTGTGAAAACGTCAGGTTCTAGCTCAGGACTGATATATAGTGATATAAATGGGAAAACTTCATTTTCCGGATGGAAAATTGATTATTAAAGTGTGCAACAGAATTTTGTGGTCCAAGATCAAGTATGCACAAGATATAAAGTTGATGTTTGTCGACAAACCACAAAGATATCATGACTTGACGAGATAGTTATCTTTATTTGACATGGTATGCTATGTTAACAAAAAATTATGTGGTTGGCATAAATATGCAACCATACATACTTGATCTTGGAGTTTGACTATGTTAACAAAAAGTTATGTAGATGGCATAAATGTACCACCATTAGTATGGATCAAAATGACAAAATTGTTGATATCAAAAGAGAAAGGTTTTGTCACAACGGATCAGGGATGGGGTCAATTACTTTAAAAAGTAATTAATTAAATTACAATTACTTTGACTTTTTCTTCAATTAAATTATAATTAAATTACCGGCTTTCTATATCATGTAATTAATTAAATTACAATTACTTTACAAAAGTAATTAATTAAATTACAAATTACATTTCAATTTTTTTGGAAAATCCTATAATCCTTGTCAATTTTTTGTATTATACAGAAGAGGGATCATAAAGCAGATCGCTGCACAAAAATATCAAGAAATAGTATGGTAAAGCCATTTGTATACTTGTGATTTAAATTTTAACTTTTATTAACAAAACACTGAAGAACTACTTATCACAATTTTTTAAACATGTTTCCTCACACAAACCCTACATGTACACAAACTGCATGTGATATGATATTTGATTAATATTACATTGTGGGATTTCAATACAGTGTAATATGTCACAACTGTAAACCCTCAAATTAAATATTTCTTTTGAAGTTAATCTAAAACTCCTGATATTGCTATTTCTGCAGAATAAAGATACTTCATAAATAATATTTGTACAGACAAAATATATTAACCTACAAAATTCATCTTTTAAAATTCTGTTAACATTAAAATAATTATCAAATTGAAGGTGTTTCTTTCTCAAACTAGCAAAGCATTTGAAATTGAAATAATTATCCCCATGCGTTGGCTTTGTCTTATTAATCATGGAATGAATACCTCTTTTTATAGAGGAGTTGATTTGTTTTGATTGCAATTTACACCTGTGATGGCTGCAGGACAATTATCTCTTATCAACAAGAGAGAACTTAATTAATGACACACATTCCTTTTTCTATTTTTCTTGACACACATATTCTGTTGTGACCAAGCAACAAACTTAAGATTGAAATATAATAAATGTGTATTTCATAGCTGAATAATAATAGGAAGGGTGGTGCAAAATTCAGATAAACATGAAAAAAAAATTTTTTTTTATAAAATTGTATATTAAATAGAAATGGCTTAACTTCAATCTGTAAAGATTGAAGGATATTAGATTTTCTTTTGCAATAAAAAAACGTAGTAAAAGTGGGGAGGTAGTGGTGATTCAGTATATTTTGGCATTTGAATAATCATGTACATGTGTATCATATAAAGTAATTGAATGTAATTGAAAAAGTACATTGAAATTCCATGGTATTTATTCAGTGTAATTAATTAAATTACAATTACATGTAATTGAAAAAATGTTCAATAAAAATTACTTGCAATTACTTCAAAAAATGTAATTAATTACAGCCAATTACAATTACTTTTTTCAATTACCCCATCCCTGCAACGGATACACATTATCACTAAAAATTAAATATTTGTAGTAATAACAATTAAAAGTTATGGCTTAAAATTTTACAGTGGGTCAAACTCTAAGATCAAGGTCAAAAGGTCAAAATTTTGGTGTCAAACTTTTTATGTCAGGAAAATCTTCTTACAATGAACACATCTGTGAAATATAAAAGCACTAATTCTTCATGTACCCTTTCAAAAGTTACGGCCAAGATTAAATTTTTTTTCCAAGAGGGTCAAACTCTAAGGTCAAAGTCAATAAGTAAAAAATCCTTACACTTTTTGAAAAGTCTTGTCCCATTAGAAATACATTTAAAGTATAAAAGTCCTGGTACCTACTGTTATGGCCAAGGATAATGTTTGGTATTCTTTGTGTCAAACCTCCAAGTCAAGAGGTCAAATTTCGTGGTACCGAAAGACAGGTCTTGTCTCGAGGAAAAAGCGTGCAAATATGGAAACCCAAAGCCCTACCTAGTCAAAAGTAAAAAAAAACAATGCTAAAGTTTTTTTACACACAAATAGAAAAACAGACAGACGGACGGACAGGTAAAAAAATACAACATACCCCGAATCTTCAACTTCGATGACATAAAAATAGATAAGATTTACTGTAATTCACTCTTTATTCACGAGCACTTTATTTTCGGGTAATTTCATGAGACAATATCTTCGCTAAAGTACATGTATCATTCTTGCGTAAGTATAAAAGTATTCTTAAAGAATATAATTTTATAGAGCAGAAATCACAATTCGTGAAAATTTTGTCTTGGTAATAAAGTGTTAATGTTTATTTCGCAAAAAATAAGATATGTCCCGAAAATTAAGTGATTGACAGTTTCCAAATAATGTTTTGTCAAATTACCAGTTTTACAAAAAAAAATTTTTTTACAGGCTACTTTAATTTAGCTACTAGCGTCTTCATATGAGTGAAAAAATCTAACAACATATTATTAATCAATACTTGTATTCCAGCTACTTAAACTAAAAAAAAACCTTAAGATTTAAAAATATAATGCTTTCATCCATTTATTAATAAAAAAAAGGTGTTGTTATTCAAATTAATTTTTGCGCAGTTACTTCAGAATGTTTGTTTAACAAAAAAAATTGTTCATAATGAGACGACAACATCTGCGTTGAAGAGCCGCAAAGGGACATTTTTTTTTTATAAATAAGGATTTGACCTATTAGACCGAGAATAATTTTAATCTTTAGAAATAAACATGCTGTCGGTTGTATGTTTCCTTTCTTTTTTACTTTTTGTGCATCACCTTTTTGCTTTTCAAGTGTGTTTTTTTACCATTATACTATTGGCTGGGCTGTTTTTGTCATGTGATGAGGAAACATAATGTCATGTGACTAGCCAGGATGTTTCAGTACTCAATTTGTCATTAACTATACATTTTGTTTTAAGCCCACAAATTAATTGTTATATAGGTTTATAAAGTTTACGTCTTTGAAAACGTAATAAAAATTGAAACTTTAAAAATGTGGCACCAGATTCGAGCAATGACTCCAAATCTGTACACGTTGATAATCATGCAGAGATTTTAAAGGTACCGATAAAACTACATGTATTCTATTTGATGAAAAATTGTGCATAAATATAAAGTAGATTGTTAATAACAGCTTTCCTCAATTTTTGGATTTTTTCCCCCTGAAATTTTAACCTAGGGTAGGGGTGCTCCTGTAAGTATCCTGCCTTTAATTATTTCTTAGATCACAACCCATTAAAACTTATTATTTTTTATGAAAGGGTCATGAAGGTATTCTTAACTAAATTCTTGAAGAAAAAAATTTAGTGTTTTATCAAAGAAAAAAAACTGTTCTGGTAATTTTTTAGGTTTGAATAAAAGTTGCAAATAACAAAATTTAGACATAATTAGAAAATAAGTATTTAACATAGATATTTGAATGTGGAACTTTTTAGGAAAATTGTTCCCTCCAGTAGGTCAAAATTTGATATTCCGAATGTATCTTTTAAACCTATATACTCTGCTCTTAAAGTCTTTCAGAAATGCATGCGTCTTTGTTTTGCAATTGACCTAATTCGAAGTTTCATCGCTATTTCTGGTATATTACATAATCAGCGCCCAAATAAGATAAGAATATTTAGGAGTGATACCACGACAGGAAAATGCTAGTTCGCATTTTACAACTTTTTTCCTTCCCATTTCTGATTTCCTTAGGATCGGAATTAAATCAGAGTCACCAAAACAGTTTTCAAGAAGATTCAGTCCTCGATCTTTTGAATACTCCAGACGGTCATACAATTACAACAAAGAAGCTTAGAACTATTCTTACAACTTTTCAAAAGGACTTTTTAACTCGAATTTCAAAACTCCAGAATAATTTTGAACTCACTCTTCGATATCAGGAAAATCGTATTCAAAGCCTTCAGAAGAAAACAGCCGAACAAGAGAGAATTATTTCCACTTTGCAGCATGACGTTTCTGAAGTTTGTCCAAACCAAAAGCCGTCAAACAGCCATATGCATGTAAAAGATAAAAGCTTAAATTGCAAGGACGAATCAAACGGAGAAGTCAGTGAGAAAGAAATATTTCCTACAAATAATGAGCCTACAGCTTTAGAAAATAAAAATTCCCAAAGCCACAAATCCAAACAACATGAGGGATATGTAAGAAAAGGTATTGATTTAAATGCATTTATTCAATTATTTTTTTTTCAATAAGAATTCATTTGTATACTTAAATATGATAAAAATATAACAAACGGGATTTCAATAAATAACTTACGGTGAGGTGGTGCAGTTCCTAATTGTTTAGATAAATTTCATACTTTTGCAATAAACGTTTTATAAATCTAATTATTTTTGTTCTTGTGTATGATATTGTGGGGTCAGTAGCAGAAAGATTGCTTATTCCGGAAGTACCAGGTGCAATGGTTGCCTTCTACGCGTACATGTCTGCTGCCCTTCCTAATAACGTAGCATCTCCGCATCATGTGCTTATTTTTGACCACGTGAGATCCAATATTGGTAACGGATATCATCCTTCCACTGGGGTTTTTATAGCTCCAGAGGCAGGTGTGTATATATTCATATGGAATTTTGGGAATGGCGCCGGAGGTTATCACTCCACACAGCTCATGATTAATTCAGAAAAATGGGGAATAATACATATACACACTGCTCCAAACACGTGGACCCAGATCTCGGGTTGTGTGGTGGCTCATGTAAATAAAGGAGATGATGTTTTTGTGAAAACGTCAGATGCTAGCTCAGGATATATATTTAGTGATGCTCATGCTAGAACCATGGATGGAAAATTTACTAAATGCAAAACTAAATGTTATTGGGGGTGGGGAATCGTGGTTAGACTCTAGAACAAGATTTACTTATATCTTAAATGAAAAATTGAATATCAAAAAATACTTCATTTGATAGGACCCATCCTTTCTGGCTGGGGTGTAAAATGGACTAATCATTGTCATAGTTTGAATATGAATATCTCCGACATCATTTAAAAAACATGTAACAATACGTCAAAAGGAAGGATTTCCACCAATTACCTTATCTTTTCAGGTCCTTTTTAGGTCCTTGGACACAATTTTCTTTATGAAAAGGGAGGTTATTCTAGGTCACAATGTGACATAAATGTGACAAGCGTTAAAATACACTTAATTTGTTTACTAGATTGTTATAAATTATAGATTAAAAAATATGCTATGTTTACAGCAATGAATAATAATTGTTCTGATTTATATGCACGATTATTTCAGCTGCTTACCTTTTTTCTGTGAAAACAAAAGTACAGTAAATAAATTAAATTTGTAAATGTATTGAGCTCTTACAATACATCAATACGCATACTACGGTCGAGAGCAATGATTGGTAATTGATAGTAGATTCGGTAGTTTTTTGTTGAAAAGCTTAATAAAGGAGTAAATATAAATTTTAGGGAGGTTCGAACTTTGTTTGAAAAAATTCTTGTTCAACATCAAATAAAGTGAGAAATATTTCACTGGGTTAAGGAGTTCTTGTCAAAACAATAAAATTAAGTTTTTCTTCTAAGGGTGATGATTTTTTTCTCTTCTTACTTACTTTTGCATTTATACAAGTTTGAATTTCCTTTACAAAAAGATGCTTTCTAACAACTTTGCTTAGAATTTTCCCAGTGCATACTGCATACTTTTACGCTTGAACACTATACAGAATCCATTTTGCAATGAAAATATTTAGCTCAACGTTTAATTAAATGAAAATAACAGGCTGAAAAAAATACATTTATCGATTACTCATTCTGTATCTCCATACATGACACAGGTTTAAATGTCGAAGTAAACCATCAACTTTGAAAGTCAACGATATTCGCAAAAGTCCATTTTGCGATTCCTCACACTAAATTCATGTATTTCTTTTCCATGGTAGACATGTATATTTATTGAGAAAAGAAAGATTATGTTGTTAAAATTTGTTGGCTGGCTATTTCTTCTATGCCAGTACAGAACTTTGTCTTTCTAACAATACAATTAAACTTCATATTTTTTATTTTCAAATTCATTTTTCATACATAATAATTAAAAACTTTTAAAAAGCAATGTTCTTTACATTTTTATTTGAAAAGTTTTTTCTGAAAGTTATAAATTGGAATGTTCTTTCATGTACAGATTTTACTTCTTGCATGTTTCCCTTTCGGTGGATTCTTAATTTTAACCTGTTATAAAACGGCCTACTTCTTGGTCCTTGACAGTTGCGTTTAGACAAAAGGTAAGAAAAAAGAAAACTCCAAATCAAAATGGAAGCATTTTTCCCCTTCTTTTTATTTCGCTTTGTACTGAACAGGACTCTTTTGAAAGGGGATATAATTTTTGGCATACAGATCCAGACAGGTTTAGTTTGATAGAAATATCATTCAGGGAGAAATTTATTTAAAGAGAAGATATGCAGATTTTTGCTATGACATTGCACCAGAACTATTTATCGGAAACTAAAAAGATGAAGAGATAGTTCCATCGCCAACTGCACGAACAAGCTAACCGGCTGCATAATCTCGAAATTAAAGTCGCAGAGCAAGAGAAGATGATCATCAAACTTCAACACGACAATGCAGAACCACGTTTGTCCCTCGGTACCACCCGGACACAAGTTGGAGAACTGGAGACCAGCTACCAGGCCTCTAGTGGTACCGGCATAAAAGATACATCTCTTAATCTGTACAAAATAAAAAAGCGTCCATTAGACGATATGCCCCTGCCAGTAAATTCGAAGAAAGGTAAAATAAAAATTTATATACACTGTATATACTAGTATACAAATAATAAATGACCGTATAAACTTTCTTTCAGAATTTTCGAATATCTATAATGTCTATGACGAAAGAAATCAAATTTTAAAATTTCGAAGCAATTCTCACACAGAATTTTTACTTGATATGGCATGGTTTCTTTACAGAAAGGATCCTTTCTCAGCCAGTTCCTTTGGCTGACAGTGGAGTTGCCTTTTATGCCTATAGGTCAAACAGCATCCCACCGAGTATCACGGCACCCAATCATGTCTTTATCTTTGATATTGTTCGCACCAACATTGGCAGAGGCTACCATCCCTCAACGGGGGTGTTTATCGTGCCAGAAGCAGGGATATATGTCTTAACGTGGACTTTTCTTAATCGTGATGGTAATGTTCATTCTGTCCAACTTATGATCAACTCGAATGAGTGTGGTATTTTACATTTACATACTGAAAGCACCACGGCTGTGCCAGCGACTGGTATTGTGGTCGCTCTCGTCAATAAAGGCGATGATGTATTTGTGAAAACCTCAGGTACGAGTTCCGGAGAGGTATAAATAGTGGTGTTGAAAGCAGAACGTCTTTTGCTGGCTGGAAACTCTTCTGAGCAATGTGTTATTTAAGATCTATAATAAATCTTAAATACACAAATGATGTCGTAATTTATTTAAGAAAAAAAATGATGATGTGAGTTGGTACAAACTACAGACAGTATCGAATTAGACATTCCAATATTATAAATCAATTAATGAAACAACAAAATGACAGTTTCAAACAAATCATTTTTTTTGGTTTCAATCTTCGGAGAACAAGGATTACTTTTTAAACAGAGTGTGTCGTTTTCCGTCCGTAGTTGTTCATATGTGTGTATGTGTATGTTCATCTTTTCTCATTTCCAATTTTGACACCCCCAAAGGGATTTCAAACAAAAAGGGTTCTCAAAACAGTTCAGAGTATACGAATTGCTCTACTGCAAATTCAAACTAATGATAACATATTATGCTTTTACTTTATTTTCCAAAAGCGAAACATTTTATGTCAAGACAATATGCATGAAATATTTAATTGAAAAATTAGTTTAGAAAACGAGTTGTAAATATCTAGAGGAAAATATCTTTTGATCACAAATTTTAAAGTCAGTTACTTTTTTCCACAGTTTATTGCTGCAAGTAAAATTGAATACAACCGTCCTACCAGCTGGAGTCGAAAATAATACTTCTTTATCAATTTTTTTTCAGAATATAACTTTTGGCTATGCATGCATCCCACCAGTTTAAAAAAAATAACACATATCAACATATACATGCATTACAAAAATTCTGACTCTCAATGAGCCTTAATTGGTGGGTGTTACGCCTGGTCAGTAATTGTGGGATTGTATGTAGATGGACGTTATGAAATATATGTATATCTTTAAAAGATGGTAAACTGTCGTATGGGTATTTATAAAACTCATTTTGCCGAGCAATTAAAACTTTTCAAGAAATTAAACCATATGGACAGCGTTGTTTGATGTTTTTTTTATTCTTTCATCATTTTATACTTTGATTGTTTTAAAATTTTGTCACAATTTAAGTTCATAGATTATTGCATCTTTATACATACAGGGAATGAACTGAAATACTTTTGTTACTCTGACAAAGTGAAAGGGAATGTGTAAAAATTTTGATACACAAGCAGAACACCACAGTCATACAATAGATGAGTACGATCAGTTTTTAAATGCTCTTCCCGCAGAAGATGTTGTTTTAAGGACGCTTTAAACACTACACACTAAAGACCTCTATTTATTGAGAAGTTTTATGCAGTTAGAGTGATCTGTCCTTAGATGTAAGATTACAGAAATTGTTATTTACCGTTAATTATTACAAAATTTATAATAGATTAAAATATTTAAGCATTATATATGACTAAGAGTAAGAAATATAATTAATTGTATTCATTTATTTTCCGAATGTAAGTAAACAACAGTGATTTCTGCTCACAAATAGTCCACTGTCTTTGAGCATTTTCCTACGAAAATAAGGCACGTACCCTATGTTCTAAATGATTGAAAAAAGTCTCAATATGCATATCTTTATATAATATATTTTTCTCTGAGTCCAAAAAACAGTTTTTGTTAGTGTTTAGAGCTTCCTTAAGGATTATAACGATCTCGTTTATAGTCAGGATCTTGAAATTCCTATGGTCGTTATCATAATTTATATGTCCTATCACCTATTTCATATCAATTGTTAAGCCTTTGTTTTTGTACGTAATTTCACTACGAAGTGTTTAATACACTCAGTAAATAAATAGGGTTCCAGGCAGACATGACTGGTCAACTAGAGATACCAGGCACCTGATCCCACATCCTGGAATTTTATGGGGCCTGTGTTTCATGCCATTTTGACAGATTTATCTTATTTTGAGATCGATTGATTACTGTTCGTTATCTTCAACTTTTCCATTGTAACATTTTTTTAAGTATTTCTAATCTCATATGATATTCAGACTGATATTCAGAATTTTAAGAGGTACGAGAAGCGTTCAATAAATAATGTCATTGGAGCTCGGAAAGAAACAAAAAACCGCTTTCCATGGTTAAGTCTTAATGATTTAACTAAAATATTCTGTTTAAATTAAAACACATGTCCGTAACTAACATTTTCATTCAATTTCTAATTGTTTTTAAAACACATTTTTGAGTATTACCCTTCGTATACTGGAATATGGCAGGTCCTATGATTTGCTGTACTTGTTTTTTTTCTTTCCGATAGATTTTTTTCTAAGTTTGGTTAATGAAACAGATCAAAGGTTGAAAGATCTGGCAAATTTTGTTGGTGTGACAAAACATTAACTTTCTGTTTATCCCCAAAACTCCTTTACTCTTCATGGCCTGTGGTTTGGATGCTGTCATGAAGAAATTTAATGTAGTGAATTCCTCATTCTGTTTCCTCCCTCTCATAAACCTGTCAATTATTTTGCAAAAAAATGATTGTTTTCTAGACTCCTGCTGAAATTGAACTTCCTCCCCGAATATGAATTTAAACAACAAGACCGCTTATGTTTAAGAAAATAGCATATAAAACTGTTTTCGTGCTCTTGATATTCTTTGCTCTTCTTATGCCTTTGCTGCAGTTTTGTCAAGTGCATCTTACTGTAAATTTGTTTTAAGGGTTTAAAGCAAAATTGATTCAAGTTTTATATCTGTTTGAATTTCAGACAAACTGGATAAGTACAAGTTTTGATTTTTTTAAATGATTGTTTAGATATTCATACACGCTGTCGTTTTCACTGATTTTTCAAAATTTAGGGTGACCTTTGCGTATTGAACTTTTTTACTATCAAATATTTCTTTAAAACAGTGTGAACTACCCCCAAAATGTTGCTTTAATGAAGCGTTTAATTTTACTCTAGTTTACTGATTCGTGACCATTCATTTTTAGCCGAAGGCCCAAGTGAGTTTTTCTGATCACATTTTGTCCGGCGTCCGTCTGTCTGTCTCTCTGTTAACTTTTCACATTTTCGACTTCTTCTCAAGAACCGCTGGGCCAATTTCAACTTGCAACATAGCATCCTCGGGTAAAGGGGATTGTAGTTTGTTCAAATGAAGGGCCACGCCCTCATTCAAGGGGAGATAATTGGGAATTATGAAAATTTGGTGATATGTTTTAAAAATCTTCTTCTCAAGAACCACTGTGCCAGGAAAGATGAAACTTATGAGGAAACATCCTCAGGTAGTGCTCCGTGATCGGGAGGTCGTGAGTGCCGAGTAAAGGTCAAAATTTGAAGCCCTTCACCAGCATATGGTGACGTCTCCATATGAGTGAAAAATTCTCGAGAGGGACGTTAAAACAATATACAATCAATCAATCAATCCTCAGGTAGTGTAGATTCAAATTTGTTCAAATCTTGACCCCCCAGGGGTAGGGCGGGGCCACAATGGCCGACCAAAGTATTACATAATAATATCCAGGAAAATTCTTTACAAATCTTCTTCTCAAGAATAGCAAAGCCATAATTGATCATATTTATATGGAATCATCCTCAGGTAGTGAAGATTCAAATTTGTTCCAATCATGACCCCCGGGGGTAGGGCGGGGCCACAATGGCCGACCAATGTATTACATAATAATATACAGGAAAATTCTTTACAAATCTTCTTCTCAAGAATAGCAAAGCCATAATTGATCATATTTATATGGAAGCATCCTCAGGTAGTGTAGATTCAAATTTGTTCAAATCATGACCCTCGGGGGTAGGGCGGGGCCACAATGGCCGACCAAAGTATTACATAGTAATATACAGGAAAATTCTTTAAAATTCTTCTTCTCAAGAATAGCAAAGCCATAATTGATCATATTTATATGGAAGCATCCTCAGGTAGTATAGATTCAAGTTTGTTCAAATCATGACCCCCGGAGGTAGGAGGAGCCACAATGGCCAATCAAAGTTTTACATAGACATATATATAGGAAAATTCTTTGAAAATCATCTTCATAAGAATAGCAAAGCCATGATTGGTCATTGGACTACTTTTGGATTTAAACTTTTCAATAATAAACCAATTTCTACTTTTTTCTAGCTA